>NW_026783001.1:0-44531 GCF_031769215.1 Ylistrum balloti
ATTGTATATAATGCTCTGCAAACGACTAACTTCTTGGGGGCGAGTTGACAGTTGGTTGTATGTCAACTCGCCCCGCAGGTGGTGTCCAACAGTTTGTGCATTACACCGCCAGTTCGTGTTCAGTTATACCTACGAAGCAGACATGGGCGACGAGGATAAGTTGCATTGAAAACGTGCCCGCCCCCTCTTTTTGGTATCCGTTCATTTACCTGTTTTTATTGATAGAGACTCGGTGTACAGCCGGTCGCTATTGTTATAACCCGCGGCTATTGCTTTTGTTAACAAATCTCTACCTTTGAATAGCGACTCGGTGATAGTTTTCCGTGCTTGCACGCTTCGCTCTGTATTTACGCTCCATTCTATACTTGATACCGTTGAGATGGCAGTTAATTACATTAATACTAATTTATTGAATTTATTTGTTAATAACATTAATTCGGCGACGTATGATGATTTTACTAAAATAGAGGGCATAGGTCCTAACAGAGCAAATGCCAATATTCGAAAACGAACTGAGTGTGCCAACGAATTAACGGTCGAAGATTTGTAGCCATTTCGGTTACATCAAGTACCTTTTGGGATTCTTTGATGGATAGGAGATTGATAACTCTTGAGCCGATGGCCTCCGGGGGTCACCTAGAGCCGGATAGAGGTTTTGGTTCTGTCACAATTGATCACGCCCGTAAAATTGTAGAAAGAGCCGCTGCTGAAAGAGATGCCCTTGAAAATGAGTTTAAACTGAAGCATTAGCGAAGCGTGAGGATGAAATGCCACTGGAGTTTAGGGCAATGAAAGAATCATTCACAAGACTTCTGTGTCAAGGGCGACGGACGCGATTGTTCCAGCTCCGAGGATGCAGAGCAGATTTTTTTCTTCTTTTGCTGAAAAGAGGACAAATTCTATATGGAATTTAGCGCTGCACAGAACAAAGGATGTGCTCTTGTTTGTAACCTGGGTTATACTTATTCTAAATACACAAAACCAGACTGATTGAAATTGAAATATTTCATTTATTAAAAATAACAAATGACGACAGAAAATATGACAATTACAATTTCCTGTTCATTAACAGTACACTAATCAACTGTACTTAATGTTATCCAATCAGAGATATCCTAAAAAATATACCTAGGAGTACAAAGATGGGGATCAAATTACGCCATCATATAGCCAAGCAATTAGATTAATGTTGGAATAAATTGTGTTACCTGGGTCCAGGGATGAAGCGCCTACGCCCAAATTAACACTGCATACTGATGACTGAGTAGCTCAGAAAGAATTATGAAAATGAACAATGCTTGACACTTGGGATATATCTAAGTACAATCATTACCTGCGGAGAGAGAACAACGTTGTTTAAAGATGGCGAATCAGCGTAGTTTATTAAAGGTGCGTTCGATTGGCATATACTTGCTCGACCTAAATAGGCAGATTCGACTGTAGCCAATTTAAAAAAATATACCCCTCCAACAAAACGCTTACACAATTACACTCTCCCCCTGTAACTTCGATGTCGTCCCGACATCAACACACAATATATAACTCTAAAACAAACTGTACCTTTGAGCGTTACAATAAAAATATACTTTGGTCAAAATCACAAATGCGCTTTTGCTGACTAGGAATGTACATGTTACAGTTCTCAAAATAGAAAAAAAAAAAATCTTTAGGTACACAGACCTAATATACTCATGATGTCATTACAATGTTACCCAGGTACACAGACCCAGTATTAAAGATCAACGGCTGGCCTGACCGATATATGATCTATGACTTTAAGTCAATCAAATACATTTGACTAGAGTATAAAAAATATAATTTCCACTTTCTGAAGAACCATAAAAATACTTTTCGACACTATGTCGACCATTGTTCAACAAAAGTTGTTACAGTTCATAAAAAATAGAATCACATAAATTCAACATATATAGTCTCCCTACATCACTACACATTATTTGAGATCAATGTCACAACCTTCAGAATGTGCTGTAATCGACCATGCATTGTATGACATCTGAGATCCATCAGCACCATAAGTCAATCTGCATAACGGGTGCGATATACGCGTGCTTCGACGGAGAGTTCTTTGGAGCGAGTCACCATCACCAGAGTCCATACCAATATTGTCCGCACTATTTGACTGTCCACTTTCTGGCTGAGCACATGCTGTCTCTACCGAAGTTGGATGTTCAGTGACAGTCTCTGCACCATCACTATGCTCACCTTCAACAGCTTTAGTACGCGTTTCCTCAGAGTCACTAGAATCAGCCGCACTATCAGTATTCATATCGGAGTCATCACTTTGTAACGCACTGCTCTTACTGTCTGATACAACAACACTTTCAGGTGCAGACGACTCTGCATTGACAGTTACTGGGACAAATTCCTTTGCCTCCGGGTTGAGACGAGTATGGCGTTGTAACACCACATCAAAGTCCTCAGAGTCAGAGGATGTACTAGAAGCAATGTTCATTTTAGCAGGGTGTCTGTGCACAGGCTTTTTCCGTAGTTTTGACTTGCCAGGCTTTAAATCAGTTTCAGTATTTGATGGTTTCAAACCGTTACACTGTTTGAGTAAGTTTCGGTGTAATCGACGAATGGGAGCATTTGAACCTTCAGGGCGTATTTCATACACGGGCGATTCATTGTTCATTCTTTGCACAACAATGTGAATCTTGTCCTCCCAGTACGAACGGAGTTTTCCTGGTCCGCCTTTCTCTTTGAAATTTCTTACCAGTACACGGTCACCTGGCGAAAGACAAGCAGTCATGTATTTAGAATCGTGAATCTGTTTACCCTTATCGCGCGCTTTCTGAGCATTCTGTGACACAATGCGATATGCCTTCTCCATGCCGTCTGCCCACTTCCGTTGGTATTCCTCGTATGTTTTGGATTTCAGCTGTTGACTCACTAGTGTTCTGGAAGCGAACATCTATAGGTAGTTTGGGCTCATGTCCAAATACTAGTCTGTACGGCGAATATCCAGTTGTGTCGCTACATGTACAGTTATATGCATGAACTACTTTATTTAGATGTGACTTCCAGTCTGCCTTCATTTCCTTGGGAAGCGTCCTCAACATGCTGAGTAATGTACGATTCAGACGCTCACATTGTCCATTACCCTGTGGGTGATAAGGTGTCATTCTTGAGTGACAAATTCCACAAAGTTTTTGTAAACGCCCAAACAACTCATTTTCAAATTCACGGCCCTGATCATGATGAAGCTTGTCTGGCATAGCAAATCGGAGAATAAAGTCGTTAAAGATTTTCTCAGCCGCAGTTTTTCCGGATTTGTTTGTTGTGGGGTATGCTTGTGCAAACCTTGTAAAATGATCGACTAATACAAGTATGTATTCATATCCTCCTTTCGACTTTTCGAGATGAACATAGTCGATAGACACCATTTCAAACGGATGAGTTGTAACTATTGGCTGAAGAGCAGTCCTTAATTTGCGAGCTGGAGGCTTGTCTTTCATACAAGAACATGTGTGCGTCACAAATGTCCCTATATCAGCTGCCATGTGCGGCCTGTAAAATCTAGCTCTGGCCAAATCCAGGACACGATCAATGCCTAAATGTCCCATTTTTACATGAAACTCATCTAATACCTCAGTGTGATATTTCGACGGAAGAACAAGTTGCGATCTGGATTCACCAGTTGCATGCTGAGTGATTCTCTCGAGAACCCCTAAATCACTGACCCTTAGCTTTGTCCATTCTCTGATTAACACTTTGGATTTCTTCGATAATTCACGCAGTTCGGTTGGGTTTGGTTTTCTTCCCTCCCTAAAATATCTGATCACCGGACCAATCACGCTGTCTTCATGTTGCGCCTTACAGAAACTTTCCCTTGATAGAGGAACAATATTGTCATTGACCTGATCTACTGTTACTGATGCTGTCCAGGCAACATTTTCACTTGGCTGAGATATAACTCCATTTAGTGTAGCTTGAACCGTTTTAGGATCGAGGTTTTCGGTACAACTTGAAATGATATTTGAGATATTCAGTGGCATTCTGCTGAGTCCGTCTGCATCACGATTATCTCTACCAGGTTTGTAGAAAACGGTAAATCTGAAGTCGGAAAGTTCACCAACCCATCGCAATCGAGTTGCATCCAGTTTAGCTGTAGACATTACATATTGAAGCGGGTTGTTGTCGCTGTAAACTAAACAGTTTGGTGAATAGAACAGGTAATCTCGAAAGCGTTCCGTCATAGCCCATTTAAGAGCAAGAAATTCAAGCTTGCCTGAATGGTAGTTCTTTTCTGCTGGCATAAGTGTTCGTGAAGCATATGCAATAACTCCAAGATTCCCACTGGGTTGGTATTGGTATAAAATAGCACCCAACCCCTCACCTGAGGCGTCAATATGTAGGAGGAACTCTTTCTCGAAATCAGGAAATGCCATAACACTAGACGTTACTAGGAAGTCTATCAAATCTGCGAGTGCTCTGCTATGCGTGGTGTTCCAAATGATCCTTGTGTCAGACGGAACTTGTTGCTGAGTTTTACCGTTCCTTCCCTGTTTTCGTTTTGGTTTATCTCCCTTAGTTTGTAGCAAATCATACAGGATCTTAGCTCGGCGAGCGAAATCAGGGATATAACGCCTGTAATAACCAATGAATCCAACAAGTTTTCTGACATCACCTACAGTTTTTGATACTTGGTCTTTTAACTTGAGAACAGCTTCTTTGTCTGAAGGGTCCATGGTATAACCGTCGGCCGTCACCAAGCAGCCTAAATACCTGACAGACTTACGGAAAAGCTCGCACTTGCGCGGTTTCAGTTTGATACCCTTTGCTTGTAGTCTCCTCAGAACTGCTCTCACGTGTGTTATGTGATCATCAAATGTTTTGCTATATACAAGTACGTCGTCAAGGTATGGAATGCAAAATTTGTCCCTGAAATCACTAAGCATTTCATTCATAAACCGTTGGAAAACACCTGGTGCCCCAGTTAAACTAAAAGGAATCCTCTCCCACTCAAATAAACCCCATGGCGTGACAAAGGCTGTAAGAGGTTTACTCTCCTTGGACATGAACCCTTGATGATAAGCTTTGCCTTGATCAAGAACTGTAAACCAGCAACTTCCTGTCAATCCATCCAAAGTATCTTGTATGCGTGGAATAGGCTCAGTGGGTCTCACCGTCTTTTGATTCAGTTTGCGATAGTCCACACACAGTCTTAGTGAGCCATCCTTTTTCCGGACACAAACTACTGGGCAGGAATAAGGCGAGTTAGATTTCCTGATGAATCCCTTTCCAATCAAATCTGTGAGGTAATCTTTCACCTCCTGATAAAGGGGTTTCGGTACCGATAAATAAGATGCTTGTACAGGCACATTGTCAGAGTGATGTCCATACATAAATCTTTTGCCTGCCCTATGTCATTATCATCCTTCGAAAATGCTCCTGCTTCCTCTCTGAGTAACTGTTTTATTTGTTCTTGTCTTCCCGCAGCAATGAATGACGGGATTTCTACGGGCGGATCCCACATTTCCTGTAAATGACTGTGTGTAGATGTTTCAGATGACTGTTCAGTAATGTCTGCCCTCATTAATGTTTCAGATCTTCGCTGGAATGCACGGCAGAGACAATCGAAGACACGGTATGAATGGTGCCAATAAGACAGCGCTTCGGTAAAGCAATTTCTCTATTCGTTGGATTGTGCAACTGTAACTTCAGTTGATTCGCACGGCCCCTTTTTACTTGTACTAAAGTCTCTGGGATGGCTAAACCATCAGAGAGTAAATCTATTTCAGGCTCAAATACAGTAATTAGATCTACGCTCGACTTCGTGGGGACGTTGTACCGAACAGTTTTGCTAGAGTTCCTTGGTATAGTAATGGTCTTTCTAACACTTCGAACCCGACAAATAAATTCATCTTGTGCATTTTGATGTAAAGCTTTTACAAACTTTACCGACACATTAGGACTGAGAGCAGGTATTGATGCTTCAAACTCTTGACCTAACTCTTTCGAGTCTTTCGTAACACAGTACTGTTCAATCACATTGTACCCGAGAATGGGGTTTTCCTTTGCGGCATTTCGAGTTACTAATAGGGGTACTTCTACGGCTTGTCTGGAGTTACTCCCAAATGAAACGGCACATTCAACCCACCCGTCGAATGGGATCTGACTCCCATTTGCAGACTGTATAATGAGTTCTGAACCTTCTAGTAGTTCCGCAATTGGTCGAATAGGAACCTCTGGAAAACATTTCTGCCACCATCCCTTATTAACTAATGAGACCTGTGCACCCGTGTCCCACAGAGCGTCAACATCCTTTCCATTAAACTTGCAGGAAACTATACATGCTTTTCCTACCACCTTGACGATGTTTTTCTGGTATATGGGATTTAAACCTACCACTGTGCCCCTGAAGTCACTGAATTGTTCCCCTTTGATCACTTGAACACGACTGCAAACTGCTTTATGTTCCAACCAGTGTGCCCTTTGACAAGCCTTAGAACAATAGTTTACGAACTTACAACCAGAACACATTAAACTCGGCGATTGAATCTCACAACCAAATACGCAAGTAGGATGGGACATATCGTTGGGTGGGATCAAGTTCAGTCCCTCTGGCTTGACCCCTGAGAGTTTCCCAACTCTCGATTATTTCTCCTCTGTTTACAGCCTGCTTTCCAGTGTTCATTACTGCCACATTTCCAACAGTGATTGCAAGTTTGATTGCCAGTCTCTTGACAACTCCTACACAGTCCAGAAATCCTCCTTCTTTCTTGTGGGAATTATTACTATTGGCTGTGCTCTTAGCCTGGAGTGCTTCCTTAAGGGATGCAACTTCTGCCCTGAGATTTTTAATTTCCGTTGTCAGAATACCCTCCTTGTGTTCTTTAGATTTAGTATTTTCGGGGCTCGGGCTTACCGCATTTACCTTGACTTTTCCCTTTTTCTGTTTTTGTTCATGTTCAAACTCGCATAAGCTTAACGTGCTCACTGCTTGTAACAGTTTCTCATCCTCAATGGGCTGCTTCTCCAAAATAGGTTTCAACTCGATCCTCATAATGTCACTCTTTAGGCCTGTGTGAATGGCCCTGGCGAAGACACGATCAACCAGTGTACGGTCATATACCACCTCAGCCTTCTCCTCCTGAGATATAAAAAGGACTTTCTGTTTCAGCTCAAGGGCCCTCATGACAAAATCATCACTGTCTTCGGTCTTTTGGGTCATTTTGCCCAATTTGTTGAAAAGTTCAGTAGGGCCTTGTTCTCTGTAATGAGCTCTCAAAATCTGCCGTAAACTTGGGAGTGTTAATTGACAACGGCCCTCCAGGTAACTTCGCAAACCGGATCCCCCAGGCACAGCCTTTATAACAGCGTCCACAATTTCAATATCGGAATAACCCTTTTCTTTACCCCTTTCCATCTGTCGCACTAGGCTGACGAAGGCTATGCCTTGTTTATAGTCGACACTTCCACTGATTTTAAAGTCTTTCTTGAAAATAGACTTGACCAGCCCATCATTTGTAATTTCCTTAACACTTTGGGGTTTATCCAATACAGTTTTTTTGACGTCAGTTGAAGCCTTAGGAGTTAGTGCTTCTGTCACCAGGAGTTGCGCTGTTAAACCTTTATCCTCTCTGGTTTTCTCATGCGTCAGCCAGTTCTCAATAGCTATTATTAGCTGAACCCTGTCCATTTTGTCCGCCTTGCCACCCGGAACCTCACAATCGATGTAACACTGCACTAATTCTTCCTTGCTTGCCCGATAGAGGAGTGCCTTAACCTTGTACTCTTCCTCCATTTCAAGGAGTGCCTTAACCTTGTACTCATCCTCCGTCACGTTCCTTGTCTCTTCATCCATGGCCTATCCCGGACGAGCCCCCAAAATGTTACCTGGGTCCAGGGATGAAGTGCCTGCGCCCAAATTAACACTGCATACTGATGACTGAGTAGCTCAGAAAGAATTATGAAAATGAACAATGCTTGACACTTGGGATATATCTATGTACAATCATTACCTGCGGAGAGAGAACAACAACGTTGTTTAAAGATGGCGAATCAGCGTAGTTTATTAAAGGTGCGTTCGATTGGCATATACTTGCTCGACCTAAATAGGCAGATTCGACTGTAGCCAATTTAAAAAAAATATACCCCTCCAACAAAACGCTTACACAATTACAATTGCTAGCCATATTCCACAACATCCTCTTTTACTACACTCAAAATTATGTACTAAATTATGTACCCATGAACATTTGTATGGAACTCTTTGATATGGACGGGCAGGTGTTTAGTTTTTGTCTGCCTTACACAGGTGTTTAGTTTTGGTGCCACGGCATGATGCTGTATGTTGATTAGGAACTATCTTTTGTAATGGATATTAACGCGAAGTACTAACTATGGAAAACCACTATACAATGAAATAAACGTTTCGGTCAACCCAAGTAAACACTGTGTTTAAGTCATTGTGTTACACCCTTAAAGAGACACCACAGGGATTCGGATATACTTTTTAAATGCACCAGATTTCCATCTACCCATTGTTTGGATGTCACTCTCAGGAATACCCTGTATAGCAGCTGTGGTGGATGCTCCAATTCTAAAACTATGTGATTTTTAATCTGTAAATTTAGACCTGCCCACTTAAGAGATAGTTTGAGGTACTGTATAGTGTGCAGGTACTTTCTTGGGGTCAGATTCAAATAAAAAAAAATTTCTACAGAAAGAATAATTGATTAACTGTTTCAAATGTGGTTTGATCCGTTGATAATTAGGAAACCACAATCATCATGACCCTAACATATTTAATTACCTTATGTAAACAAATTCACACAGGTGCCTGACTTGACAAGCCTGAAAGGCTTGGCTTATTGGATAATTAACGGTTCTTAACAGGTAACAAACACGTTGAGTATGAGGAGATTGATGACACCCGGCTTGGGCTGAACGCGTGCTTTTGCTCAGGAAACGATGTTGTTTTAACTGTCTGAAAAGTTTCAATCCTACCTTGTCCTCATATCTGTACCCATTGCGGTATCTGAAGGTACTTAGTGTTTATTGTGTTTACACCGACTTCGACATGGGGAAATGGCGAACATCGTTTACAGCGAAAGAAAAACTGGACGCCATTGACTACACCGAGAGACTTGAGTTTTGTGCCGCCAGTTGCCACTTCGACATTCAAGAGAGAAATATCAAGGCACGGAAGAAAAAAAAACACCATCTTAAGTCCCACCCACTGACCAGAAGGACTGACATAGGTGGGACAACGAAACACCCAGAGATGCTGTCATCGCTTCCAGTACAACAGAACTTTGCTTGCGGGCCATGCAGATCAAGAGAGGTCATGGGGTCACCAACTTTAGGCATCGGTTGGATGGGCTGTCCGATTGATGAACAGAACGACAATCGCCCAAAAACTTCAGAACTTATTGAATTCCAGAGATACATCATCAAAATGAGGCAGAAATTCAGCCACTACTATAGCCCCAACAAATAGTAAGACCGTGACTAATTGAACGATGGGAAACAGAAAAAAAGATTAACCGTTTATTTATTTTTTTATCTCCAAACTATCATATATGACCGACTTTTACATAAAACTTGTGAAGGGAGGTAATCAAATATAGCGGATGCAGAACTCTGGAATGATAACCCCAAGGATGGCATGTTCCTGCGTATAATGCACACCCCTTTTTGACACGACGGTTCTAGCTTGAAAAAGTGCGCACTAAACACGGAAATTTACCGTAAGTGAAAACATTTCTAGAGATGGCAGATCCATCCATGAATGAAAAGAGATTGATCTCCCCTTTCATGCTTTTGATTGTGCAAGTAATCTTGGATAGCTAATACTGGACAATATTGTGGCTGTTGCAAGTTAGCAGGTACCACATGTGTACCCGACTGACCTTGGTGGTGTTTAAAATGAGGAAAGACAATTTTCAATGATTTAACTGACTGGGTATGAATTATCTCTACATGTCCCTGTTGCAAAGTATGACAAGTAGGAGTCCCAGTAGATGTAATCTCTGCCACCCGTAAGAAGCATGGAAGGCTAACAGAAACATAGACTTGAACAAGACTGTGAAAGTGGGAGGATGCAACCGCATCGAGTGAATCCACCAATTCGTAAAGGACATCTGGTGTAATTGGCAGTCTGGTATCCACTGAATGCTTCAATTTGTGATACCCTTGTAATAGTTTCTTTATTACAAAATGTTGCGTAATATCCTCAAAATTGTCGAGCTCGAAAATATAACCTAAGGTGGTAACATATGTAGTGACCGCTGCAGAGTCCAACCAGGTGCGATAGTGATGTGATATAAACATTGACAGGTGTTGTAAATTGGGTGGTAGCACCGTTTGTTCTTTTCGGAAATGTTGTTGAACAAAACCTGAAGGAAGCTGAAGATGCTGATAAATCACTGTTTAGCAAAATCTGTCCTCTAGATGTTCACGAGATGTGGTAGGATGAATGTCCCTTCCTTGCGCATGTGTGGAGATCCCCGGAAAAACTCCGGCATCTGCAAGTGAGAAAGCTAATTTGCCACTACATTCTGTAACCCTGGCACATGTACTGCTTGAAATAAGAAATTATATTTCAAAACACTAACCATAAACCTACGCATTAGTTTCACAACAACAGGGTCCTTTGGAGTATGCTTATTTATAATATGCATAACAGACATATTGTCACAAAAAAACTGTATACGAGTATTCTGCAGAAATATATTCCAAATTTCAACAGGAATGACGATGGGAAGTAATTCCCCAACTGTAATATGGTAGTTTAGATGATCCGGGGAGAAACCATGACTGAACCATTTTGTGCCCAAACACCCGCAAATACCAAGATCACTAGCATCCGTGAACATTTGCAATGAATCTGAGGTAATAAAATTTGAAGGAAGGATAAGCGCCCGCCCATTAAATCCATCGGGCATCGCAAATGTTCTGCCTGCCACAACAGCTGCACAAACAAAATAAACTAACCTATAAGGGATTGAGGTTCTGTTAATAGTGAAATTTGTCACTCAAGTGTAGAACATAATTTGTGTTAAATCTTAATGTGACCGGCTGACTTATCAGACAGATAGTTTAATTGCGGTCACCTTAGTGTCAGAATCATGCCGTTAAACATTGGCTGGACATGCTCTCCACCACTGAGACATTAACTGTTAACGGTTTAATTGTAGATCAGTAGAAGACACTTTCCCTATCAGAATTAGATTATAATTACTTTAGGATAAACTGTAATTGACGCTATTTCAAAATTTTATTCAATATATTTATCAATCAAACACAGAAACAAAATGATTGGATCGAGTACTCGCTTGTCTTCCCCCATGGGAGATGTGAAGCGTTCGGAAACGTAAACACAATAATGCGCCCCTTTTCCGGAGAGTTCCGAAGAAGGAGCGCAGTGCATCCTGGGGGTAAACATCTGGCAAAATTTTGATTATATTTCATCACTCTTACTTTTGACTCGATATCCCAGCACAAAGTATCAACTTTCTTACCAACAAAAACAATAAGCTAGTCATCTGAAGAATTTAGCACCGAAAACCAAAATAGATAATTCCCTCGCCGCACCAACCGGAAGTGAAATGCTAGAAACGAAAGTAGGCTGCACATGTGATACGCACACATGCATAGATAGCAGAGGCCTATGCCGGTGCAAATGAAGACAGCCGGCAGGTCAGGAGTCCTCATATTATTAATAACCTATTATAAACATAATGTTGCTATAAACTGTAATATCACAGCAAATAGAGTCAGTCCTGGTGTGGCTGTGGAAGGAGTAACTTGTTAAGCTCGATACTCGGGCCATACATGTTATCATTGTTGTAACTTGTGTTAATACTCAACATTTGTACTTGAGAACGGTTGTTGCTGGTCTTTTGTATAACATAAGGATAGTACAACATAGAGGGGTAACATATTCATACAATTGGACCTTTCTGCAACATACAGTGTAACTCTTTTTTTGACAAGTATATCTTGAGGAAGCCTAACCTCCATGGCAACAGAATCAAGCTCTTACCCTAAAACTGTTAAAACTGTAGTTGAGTGGACAGTTTTTTCCTTTATTGGAATGCCTAAGGAAGATGCTACTTCATAAAAAGCAAACAAGGCCTGTCTGCATTCAGTCGTTTTAGGACGACCTAAAAACAAGAAGTCATCTAAAATATGGACACAACCCTTGACCCCGAGCTTTTTGCCTAAAATCCAGTGAATAGACGAGCTAAACTTCTCAAATAATTGACATGAGTAACTTAAACCCATGGGCAACGTACGGAGCGAAAAGGCTGCCCTTGTTTACCACGGAGCTTGGAGTTCAAAACATGGCCAAGGCCTCGTGGTACAAAGCTATATTTAAATGCTCCCAAGGACAGTCTGCCAGCTCCCGCTCGCGCGAGACCGAAGGTTTTATCATAAGAGATAGCTGCAGTATCCCCGGATTCCTTGGCTATATCTTGAATCCTACGAGCATACTGAAACGAGGCATGCCCCATCTCTGGGTGACATTTGGAAGATATAGCCCCAAATATATTGAAACAACTGAGCAACTGTGGCACTGTGTCAATATCTTTTGATTGGGGGAGTTTGACCAATGACCGGGAACCATCCTTGACCTCTGTGGTGAACTTCTCCTTTGTCGCCTTCCCGGGATTCAAGAGGAGACCCATCTCAATTCGTCTCCCACAATCTTTGCCTTTATCTTAGGATCCAACCCAAGGTCTATGGGTTTACACAAGGTCCGGTTTGATGGTTGAACCTCCACATACTCGCGCTCTGTGCCAGTCAAATCCTGGAAGGTGGGTGTTCCCTGGAGGATGATTGAACTGGAAAATGATCTGGAGCATCGGCCTGATTCCAAGAGTTGCCTTTCCCTAAGGATTGTAGCATGGTCTTGGTGATGTCTGGTATTGCTGCTGTTATGCAAGACTGCATAACCTCCATCATTGCCTGAGAAGTAGGTTCATTTACCTTTCCACGTGGCTGTTTCGCTGGGGTCTAGCCCCCTTTTTTGTTGGTTGACGTTTTGCTGCAGGACATGTGTTTGGTCGAGTCATACAGTTTCTGTGTGAAATTAAACAAAAATTTAATAAATGATGACCATGAACATATGGTATAAGATGGTAACCAATGCAAATGGTGACTTAACTGCTTTAAGTGACGGTCTAAGCTGGGACCAGCCCATAAGCATACCTGATATACATGCATGGTTCAGTGTGCGATCACATATTTTTTTTTTTTGAACACATTACATATGAATACTAGCATATACAACAAAACATTCAAAACACAATGAATTCACTTAGGATATGCTCACTGCCAGAACATACAACATATACATATCACACTATTGGCAAAGCCTGTACCAACAACAACATGGGTTCGAGGTGATTATGAAACAACCATATACACTACATGTGAACACCATACCTCACAAGTGTAGCAACATAAGTGCATGGCACCTGGGGTTGTATTGGCATTGTTCAAGTACATTCTGTGCCTCACCAATGGCATAAAGCCCGAACACCCTTTTAATTCAAGTCGACCAAACTGGTGCTAATATAATGCGTCTTGATCTTAACGGTATTGTGTTAAGATCAAAGTATTGAAATGATATGAATGGTGCCATTGAAACCCCAGAGGGGTACTTGGCAAACTCCATAATAAGGAAACTGCTCACTGACTGAGGGGTGTGTACATATGGGTAGAGTATCATAAGTACATGTACATTAAGCTTCTTAGCCTTATTAATGACCCGAGTATTAATTATCAACTGACCCTTATCTAGGGAAATTAGCTATGCATGGTCATTAAGAAAATTCAGGGAAGCAGCTCTCAAATTCTGACTCTTATCTAGGGTAATTGGCTACGCATGGTCATTAAGAAAATTCAGGATAGCAGCTCTCAAATTTTGAAAATACTTACCTTGTCCAAGGTCAGAGAAATGAACACGGTCTGGATTCCGTATGCTGTCGCCATTCTTCATTCCTCGCAGGTTCCAGTAGTGAAATCTAGGTAGATTGGTGATGTTGTTTTAAACTTTTATTGGTCAATATCACTTTCTCATTATACACCTCAGGTGTAATTGTCAGAGTGACATCTCGAGGGAGGAGTTTAAGAATCGTGACACGTTTGATTTCATACTTATTGCAGCACATGGATAGGAAAGCACGCGGAGAGCAACCTCATCGCTGTTTACAGTCAATATTATTACCCCCCACATTTACGATCAAATGGACTGGGCAATGCTCAACTATCGCGTAACTAATTCTATACAAATGTTGTTGAAGCCCCATGTGGCCACCACCAATACCTAAAAATAACACAGGTGGACCGTCTACAATCTGAAAGTCGGCGATATCCCGTGCTCGAACGAATTCCTCTAAGCGACGAACATGTGAGCTATAACTAAAGTAGACATGTTGGCTGCAAGGGGGGGGGATAAGGTTGACAAACAACCACACATCAATACTCTCCAGAAAAAATCAGAAACGTGGGCTGCACTGTAATGAATAGTCCTAGAAACACTGCTCTCACGATATGACAAGCATTGTGATATTGGAAAATGTTGTTTATCTTGTCTTTCAATGACGTAACATTGCTAATAACATGGAAGGTCAATAACCTTGGCAAGGAGAGGTTATGATAAGTCGGAGATTAGAGCAACAGCTCGAGGAACATCTCAATATGTCGCCAGGATGAAAACAACAACATGAAATCACTAATATCATGTCATTATCATCATAATCTAAACTCATATTCGATGAAACTAGGCAAAAACAAAGTGATAAATTTACATGGAGACTCCTCATAACATAAAAGAATAACACCAGATGAAAATTAATGATAAACTGATAGAAAATGCTGTCAGACACATTTGTAAAAGATTTTAAAACTACACGTGGCCCGAGGTGCACAAAGGTCATGTTACAATTTATCAGTGAAGAGTTATTTCCCTTTCGTTCCAACACCTAAGTGAGATGCGTTAGTAAATGTTGTTCCTTCCAACGCATATAAGAAATTCCAAGATGTTAGCTACAGGTTGTTCCCAGTTTCATTTATGCTTTAAAATTTTCATTAAACACTAGTTATCTTTAACCAGCCTTTGAAAAAACAGGACCAGGTGTCAAGATGTTATCAAGGATGATGATAAAGGTTACTTCACTATACCTGATAACAGCGGAAGATAGCGTAATGCGATATAAACCGTCAAGTGGGTTGAACACTGAAAAAAGATGTAATGTATCGCTGTGGAACCAAATTTGAAGCAGAGCAGACAGAAATTCAACAGACGGGCAGGTAAAGAAATGAATTGAGCGGTTTCAGGAACCGTTATCCTTGTTATTGATCAAGAGATTGTGAACTAAGAGATCGAGAAGCGGATTGCATCATAGGATATAATCTAAGTGAACACTTTAAAAAAAGATTTATAGCCTCCAGTGAGGATCGAACTCACGACCCCTGGTTTACAAGACCAGTGCTCTAACCACTGAGCTATGGAGGCGGTTTACACAAGAAATTATACAATATTTATATAATATAAATACATCAAATCAGTAAGTAACAGCTGTGACCCTGGCGGCATTTTCCTTGTTGAATAGAAATCAATAATTCGTTGTTAAACTTTTTTCTAAATGTTTTATATACGTTTGTCACTGATATCCTGTTATTTCAAAAATACTCCCCATGTATTGTAAAAGCTTAAAGCAAAAGTAGATCACGAGATGTGGAGCTAATTGGCGAGATCAAGAAGCAAATTGCCTTGTAGGATATATTCTAATGAAACACATTAAAAGATTTCTAGCTTCCAGTATGGATCGAACTCAAGACCCCTGGTTTAAAAACTATTTTATTACTCCCAGCAAAAAGGACCTCCAAAGTCGGGCCCCAAAGGCTCCTATCAGTACATTTAACAAAAAAATAAAATTATTACAACTCTACCACGTAGAAAAATCATAGTTGGTGACATTAAGAGTTAATCTACTTAAGAACATTCATTGTAATCATATTCAAACGACTTAAGATTCGAAGACCTGACCCATTTGAATAGTTAACTGACTTCAATAGTTTGTTGTCAGTAATGTAGCGGGTGGTGGTGTGCCAAAAAAAAAACCCAAAACCTCTGGGTTTGTTCAATGTTTAATTGATGTAAAATTGACATTCTGGAATATACAATTAAACAGAATCAAAACTTCAAAAATCGCTCCTTACATATTCAACAATTCATACTCTTCTTTCATTAACACATTACATTTCACCTTGTGAAACAATATGAATTCTTCTACAATAAAATACTTTATAACATGACGATTGAAATAGCTGTAAAGTAAAATCACACTTACAACACGTATCGTGCGCTAACGTACAAGTCATATATAAGTCCGCAACACTCCACAATATCACCTCATCGCCAGTTATAGTAGAACTACAAATAAGAAATAACCTCTTATTCGATTTACGAATATTATAATACACATACATTGTAGATTCCAAATATTACCATGAACATTCAGTTACCGTTAAAACATATCATTGAACATTATATTGTTCATACAAACTCTCACCACTCACAGGGAGGATATATTAGAAGAAATAGGTTTTACGTCTTTATGGATTTGGAAGTAGTATTATTAAATGATTCAAAACTTTACATAATAATGTTCAATCAACCATTAATCATGGGGGGAATTTATCATCATTTTTTATATTAAGAGGCTGCAGGCAAGGGGACCTTATTGCACCTGATCTTTTTCTTTTTTGTGTTGAAGTTCTAGCCACTAGATGAAGGAATAATAACAATATAAAAGGCATCAGTGTTGAATATATCCCTTTTTTATTGTCTCGGTATGTAGATGATACATAATTCTGGACAGGTCTGAAAAATCGTTGGAGGAGTTAATTCTATAGTTGAAAGAATTTGCCAAAATTTCAGGGTTAAGGATTAATGTAGATAAAACACAAGTGGTATGGATTGGGAACAAAAAAATAGAATACAGACAGTTTGCTTCCAGAAATCAATTAACAGTGGGGTAGAGAAAGATTTGTTTTGTTAGGAGTAGAATTTGTTGTGAATTTGCATGAGATCCTAGTTAAATTTTGGAGAGAAAAAAAACAGCGGAAGACAGTGTAATGCGATACAAACCGTCAAGAGGGTTGAAAGTATGCCTTCGCTTCATAGGTAATATAGCTTAATGGTTTTCTACCAAATTCGAGAAAAAACACTTTTTGCTTTAAAATTTGTAATTTTTCTGTGGGGAAAAATACAGGTGTATTTGCCAAAGGGGATATTTATCGCGGCTTTTGTTCACATCAATATATGCACAGCGTCAATAGATTATTATTATAACACCAAGGCCATATTTATGTGCTTCGTTAATGTATATGCCTATTTTATGCTATTGGCAGGATTTCGAGTCATACCGCTTATTTTCTTCTCTTTGTTTTCGAATTTCTTATTGTTTAAAAAAAAATGACTTGTCATATCATTTGGAAATACGGTAACCAAACCCAACAGAGGCAGGAGATGGTTCTAGATGAGTCTGGAACTGTCCATGTGTTGCTGGAGATAGATATGTCCAGTCAGGCCACTGAATAATATCCTAAGCAATCGGGGTAAAGTGCCTTGATTAAGTACACAACCGTAGAGGATGACTTGTGATCTCGGCTCCCCAAGAAACACAAATCTAGTCCTTGTAGAAATCAAACGCACCTCTGTTCTTCACCAGAGGTTGATATGTCTGATGTTCTTCAGTACTATACAGCCCAACCTCATGCTCGCTGTCCACAGGTGGCACTCAAATACTTTCATTGATAGGAATGGTTAATTCAACTTACCACTATTGG
Source organism: Ylistrum balloti (assembly GCF_031769215.1). Taxonomy (NCBI): domain Eukaryota; kingdom Metazoa; phylum Mollusca; class Bivalvia; order Pectinida; family Pectinidae; genus Ylistrum; species Ylistrum balloti. Next base: position 17,833 of record NW_026783001.1, read on the forward strand.
ATGGTTTTCTGGTTAAGACTTGACAGTTCAAAGTCTGTATAAGGACCTTTCCACTGGACATAAGGAACTTGATCCATGAATATCCTTCCTTGATCAAAGTCCATCTGGACTGAAAGGTCTTAGTCTTCTTGCAGCGTTTATCACTAGGATACCACTGCAGCAGTTTTTCAACTGTGGCCTCCACATATCTATTACAATTTGGCCAATTCGATCGAGTGGAATTTGGCCCCAGGACAGCTCTACAAATAAAGATGCACAGATTAATGGACATGCTAATCAATATATTAGAGTAAAAATATCTACAGTCAGCGAGTGATTAATCCAAATTATTTGTACTTTATATTCCATATGCAACTATACTTCAATATTCAAATACTTGGATTTCATATTTTTGACACCTTTGACACTTTCTTGCTTTATGGGTGTTGATCAATCATTACACAAGTCAACTACAACACTTCTTACATTGTCTCAGGCGAGTTCATGTTTCATGGTTTTAGGATGAGGTTATATTTCTTATCATATTGTTCAATTTAGTTAGTATATAAGTAGAGTTTTCAAGTCATTTAAAAAAAAAATATATACATATATTGGAAATTACCTTTCGATGCTGGTAACTCCAAGTGCCACATTTTTCTTTGGGGTCCTGAAGCGACCTGTCCCAGCTGATGAGAACCTCTGTGGAAAGCGTGTCCTTAATTTGTCAAAGTCCGACAAATATTCCCACAGCTTGATAACACAGAGTGCTTGTTCCGTACTCAGACCAGTTGCTTGCTCTCTAAGGGCCACCAAGAAAGAGGCTTAGTTGGTGACATGAGAGTAGCCAGGTATGTTATCAGGATCCAAGTCACTCTATAAAAATAAATATATGTTAACACATGCTTAAATTTCTTTTTCAAACAAAAATATATTTACAATAAACATATGCAAAGCCGAGTTAAGGGCACAAATTTTACCAATAACGTGTACTGGACATAAAGTTTATCCTGTTAAACATATGAATGCCATTCACAAAAAAAGAGAACTGCTAGAGCCAAAGATGAAGTTGAAATATGTTTTTCACTTCAATACGAAACTTATTTAGTACTAACATCATGTGGGAGATTTGACGCAGCAGATGTCTGAGAATGTGTCCGTGGCTGCCAACTGGTGACAGGAGACGACTCTGAACGAAGCTCTAACTGTCCACTTAGTGGCAGGAGACAACTCTGTCTATACTAGCTGTCAGTATTCAGCATTTCTTGGGATTTGCAAGAGAGACCTGGCAGGCGTCGGAGTTTGAGGTAATGCTGGCTGTAATGAAGGGATGGTGAGATCTTCCAAGGCCAACTGCTCCTCAAACCCTGAATCATCCTCGTGCTCAGTGTCCTCTTCTTGCACAGAATCCTCTTCGATGACTCTGGCAGTTTACTGGTACTGCACAGTGGCACCAGTTGACTGGGAATATATAATATTCCAAGCCAATGAGCTCGCCTGAAAAAATGTAAGAAATGATATGGTAAAATGTTGATTTGGGCACTGGGTAACAAGAAAATACAATCCTCGTATGTTTAAAAACTGTACACATTCATCAACACCAGTACATTTCATTACGTACTGCAAAGGTATTAATCATTACTGATATGAGTCTTCATTTCATGAAAATATCGTGTTTATTGAGAAAAAAAACAGTTAATAAATTTCCCGAAAAGGCCAGAGAAAACCGAGTTGTCTGATGTGTCAGGTTTACCTGTGTACTTCCGAGGGACTGTAAAGTCTGAACAGATTTCTTTATTCAGGATTTCTTGCGACAGTTTGTTGACAGAATGCCGTAAACTTCCATCGTATGAAAGAGGCCCCTGTGAATCTTGGTGTGTTGTTGCCGCTCTCTGTCTGTCCCGATTCCGAGCGATACATACTATTCAATGTAAAGTTTGTCAAGTAAAATAATAATGTTATGATACAAAAAGTAATCAATTTTATGCAGAACTGCCCTCCTTGTAGACTGTTTAGTCAGTGAAATCATTTAAAAGCAATCGGACTTTCTGAGAAGATTACCGTTAAATGTTTTAATTTAAGGCATTGAAGAATTAATCTCTATAGTTGTAATATATTTAGGGTATGTACATGCTTCTTAGAATTTATCTTTTGAGGAGAATGTTTAGGAATTGTACCTGGAATAAATCTGTTCATGTGTAGATGGAAACGCTCAAGTGAGGTTGAACCTCTAGCACATCGGTATTTGGGTAGCATCACACCACCTTTCCCAAGAGTGCCAACTTTGGTATACAGCTGAACACCATCAGGATCCTTGAGGCAGGCCACATGCTGTGACTGCTTTGTCCAAATCCCCTGCATCTTTACACTGTCGAACAATGGCACCCCAAGAATGTCCAGCCCCTTTTCACCATCCATGGGGAAAACAGAGAGCTAATGAGAGAAGTTTCTCTCGTGCCTCTGGTCACTCGACGACAGTGTAAAGCCATCTCATCAGACTTGATGTGGCGGACAACGTCTGCTTCCGATGTATTCGGAACATGATGCTGAATCATCTCGGCTCTCTTTGCCTTTTTTAGAATAGTAACGTCATCCTCCTCCCATCTAAATATGCAATGGCAGAGACGACTCATAAATGTCCCATACAATGGATAAGCATCCGTTGTGCAGCCAACAGACAGTCTCCGCATGAAGTGCCAGATATCCATCCTATTGAACAAATTAAAACTTCGGTCACTTTCGCTGAAACTTACAGGTAACCATTTTCAGTCAGGAGCTGCTATTATCATAATATATTTCAAAACATACCAAATTCTTTCACTTTGAAATGCATCACTACTAATTTTTTTAATTCATTGTCAGAACATGTTGCATTGTAGACAATTACTTTTTTGTCAAGGTTTCTGTAAATTCAGATTTTAGATTAAAAAATTAATGAACTTAATTTATAATGGTATTTGCACATAATTCTGTTGTCAGTTACTATCTCCACAGCTTACCTCACAAGAAGATTTGGCCAGTGCGTTAAGTACTTCCTCACACAATTGCGGTCACAACAATCTCTGTCGACATACAGCAGACGTGGTGGAGGTACTTGGGCATCCAGGTAACGTTGGCATAGTCCCGAAATCATTGTGGCGAGGCCCTGTCCTTCATTGGCAGTCAGGACAGACATGATAACTTGACCATGCTCGTTACCAACATTGGTTGCCCACATTGCTGTCTTTGTACTCTTTGCAGTAATTCAGAAACATATGGACTTGTAAACCAGGCAAAGCAGTCAGGGAAAAAAAACGATGTAAAAAAATACAAGTAACTTTTCTATTCACACAATTTAGCATTATATTTTCAAAAATGCATAATTAAGATGACATACTGCAATTGTCATAATATTATTTTTTTCCTTTTCCCCCAGTTTCTAATTACTTGAAATGGATAAAAAAAAAAACAAATTTAGCTACATACCAAGCAAAATAATTAAGAACCTCAGGACGCAAGGCTAAATTTCTGTCCATTACATACCTGCCAACTTTTTGGTGATTTTCTTGGTAGAATCAAGTTTGATGATACTACCAAACACAGATGTAATGGAGGCCTTGACGAAATCCATGCGCTGGAGAACATCTAGCTGGTAGACCTTCATCAGCCATCAGTGTTGAGGCGCTGTAGCTTGAAGTGGAGGATCTTCCATGACACCAGAAGTCGCCAGCCTCGAAGAACTGGCAGCCATGAAAGTTTTACATGCTGACAGGTAGTTATGGACCTTTCGAAGGTACATGTCACCATGTAATTCCTCCAGCTGCTGCTGTTTCCTAGCCCTCTCTGACGTAACAAAGTCACCACCTTCTTATCACAAGAATACCTTGCAGTCAGGATTGCAGGAAACAACAACTGCCTGTCTCTGTCCAGTTGGGTAATTAGGCTGTGTGCCCAGGCAACCATCTGTAAGAAAACACAAATATTCTGAAATGTATCTTAAAAGATTCAAATTTCAAACCAAAATTTTATGGAGATGAATACAAGCGTAAATCGTTTTAGTTTTATGGTCCTCAACACCCTCGCAACAGCACAGTGATCAGTACAAGTGTTAAAGGTAGTTCAACAGAATACATAAAATCTATCAAACTTTCAAAATCCTTAATGTACAGATACAATTACCATTAATTCCACTTTTTAGACATGTCTGAATTTTGTAACAAATCTACACTTACCTTCTTGCCACATTTGGAGCATCGCAGGTATTCAGATGCCATGTTGTAAAAACAGTCAACACCAACTACAAGTCTGGTCTTTTGATGCATCCAGCTCTTGCTAGGTTGTCATTGTAGGTGTTGTCTGCATCCACACGGTGGCATCGCAAGTGGACACCCCAGATGTTGACTGGCATCCACAAGAAAAGTCTGTGGGCGAAGTACCTATCAGCTCGGTTCCTCGTGTTCCAAGACAGGCTTGGCTGTGGAGGATGATTCCAGAGCTGGCAGACTTTGTCCAATCTAAACTCGACCATGTTGTTGGCATTCAACCCAAAAAATGCCTTCGAAACCCAATGTTCATCCACTTTGAGTAAAGTAGACCGCCATTTGCCCTACAACACAGGCTCTGAAAATAAAGTATTTCCTTTAAAACAAAATAACAACAAATATCCTTTTATTACTTAAAAAGAATATATATATATACCAATCCAAATCTTGCATCAATAATATGAATTTGCAAAAGTACATGTGTATAGTCATAATTTATCAAAATGATGCAGAGTCCAGGTACAAAATTAGATAAAATATCTATTATCTTATTATATTATATTGTTATATTGTTTTCATGGTATGAAGACAATGTATATTTTCATTCAGCGATCTATCATCTTATATGTAATAAGGTGACTTTATTTTGTATACCATTTGGCATACCTGGTGTGAATGTAGTTGATGTTTGCCGAGATGTGCTCGGCATCAGAACAGACTCCAGAAGAGGCTCGGACTGTGCTCCTCTGGAGGTGTCGACTGTGTATGATTTGCGAAATAAACGTTAAAACAGATAATTACATTTTTGAAAGAACATGAATGAAAGAAAAGGCAAGCAAGTTAGAAATACTGTTTTCTACATGAAATGAAAATATTTAGTGTATTGAGGGAAACGTCCATCCAAAATGAATTCCAAACATCATCACCATCAAAGAATGATTAAAGTAATTTGTAATGCTTACCTGGTTGCACAAGAGGTAGAGCTTCATGTGTAGGAGGAGGAGGAGCAAGAATGGTGTCTATTTGTTGGAAAATGGAAATACAGATTTAAGGAAAGATTGTTATGACAATAACACTGTAAATTTATGAATGAGATACTTTAAAAGCACATTCAGATTTAAAACCATCTAATGAGGCAGACTGAAAAGAAAGTGTGCAAATTATATCTATTGATTCAAAATAACATTTCTCATCACATTTAACCAGTCAATTCGTGTGTAGTGGAAATTTGTACACACATATGTATAAAGTTCTATAAACACTAGATTTTCTCTTAAAGATTACCATTCAAAGTAGCAGTAATACTTACCTAGCTGGGCCGACTCATACTCCTCTAGACAAGCCACCAATTCTCTGTCGTCTCTGCTTGGAATATCTATTAAAGAAACAATAATATTTGAGATTATATACTCACAAAAAAAGGAAACAAACAAGATAAAAGCTCTTCTAGAAACAGGGCACAAAAAATTGAGCACAAATAATCACTTAATTCTTTGTTCAGGAATAGAATTCAATTGACACAGGCAATACGTATACAAAGTAACCACTTACTTGGTTCAACCTTTGACGGTGATGTCATCCTCTTCATGAGACGTTGAAGAGGTTGTGGACTAGCCAAAAGCTGCCTTACTTGGCTAGGAGTTGACCTTGCTCTGTTGTCTTCTTTCTCAAAATTTCTCTCCCCTCTTCAAACATCAGTATATAGCGCTGAAAATAATGTATTAGCAATGTAATTATACACTGATCAAAAAGTCTATTTACATAAAATAAATGTAATTCCAAATAAATGTTATTTTGTAATCTAGATAGGGAAACAATAGTTCATACACTATTGTACAAAATTTCCTCTACAGCTTTGAAACATTATTAGATGGTTTAATTTTTATTTTTAACAAGGAATCTTTCCTCTTTGGCATATATTTGGCAATAAATTACAAGTCCTAACTAGGTTGTATACTGAATTCTCAAATACTAGTCAGTATTAACACCCAGAGGGGTGCTGTGTCTCCAACTCACATATAAAATAATAAAAAATTTTAATAGCATGTGAGTCATGATCTGGACATGTAAAACTACCATGCCTTGTAGGAGTAAAATTTTGAAATGAAGACTGGATGTGTGGGACATTAGATGCAGGTTTGTTATAATTTAGCACATGATAAATATAATATATATATATATATAAAATATATCAGAAATATTTATCATTACTTGCCTCTTATTTAGAAGGGGGTCAAGTATGCAAAAATTTGAAGTTGCATTTTAGGTATAGATAAAAGTTTATCTGATGTGACAAAGATTATAAATATGACACAAATAACAGGAATTACCATACACTTCATTCATGTTTAAGCGTATATATGTAAATTTTTCTCAGGTCTCTGATGAACCGTAGAATGTAAACATGGCCTACTTTCGGCCTTACAGTCTCTTTATCAATCAAAGCTTGATAATGTACAACAAAAACAAAAAAAATCATTGCATAATCATCAAAACTAATTACCTGTTTCTTCAATAACTGATGACTTTGATCAAAACAAGTTGAAATCGCTTTCTGAACACTTGGGTGATGTGCCAACAAAAGAATGGCGGATGCTGTGTGAAGCTGGCTACTATGTAGTTGAACTTCTTATTCGGTGGTTGTGATTGGCTGACCAACTCTGGTTCTGTGGTTGTGATTGGTCAATCAAACCACGACTTGTGAGTGAAATCAAGAGCTGAGGGAGGTGCTCACAAGACTGTACTGAGCAACTATGAAAAAAAATCAAAAGGCACAAGGGGCTTTAGCACTGCAATGATGAAAAAGCTTGTTTTAAGTTGTTTTTATACCATTTTGGTCAAAACTAAAATGGTATTGAATATATAGAATTTCATGCTAAAATGGTGATTTTCATATATTTTCACATTAAAAAGATATTTATTGAAGAGGTTATATAGATATACGTGCCTTCAAACATTAAAATTTGCAAAATCCAAATTTTACTCTGCTTTTTCAAGGGCTTGGAACCATCTTGTGTCTCCATTTTGTCACATTGTCCTTGAAAGTGTACATATGAGACAAAAGACACAAGGCAGCATTAAAATTTGTTTTTTTTATATTAAATTGTCCGAAACACATCTTTTAGTCAGTCTGCAATTACAGTTGTTGGTATTGAAATTTGTACTCTATCTTTTTCTTCTTTAGCTGCCTCTCTCCATCCATTTTGGACTTCACTTCTGCCCTCCATTCTTCAAATGAAAACATTTCAGTTTCTTCACAATGAATTTTAAACATATATGATCTGTGTGTGGTTGAATTTTTCCTGTTGCCACCACATTTATTGCATTTAACAAAGTCAGGAGTTTTATATCTGCGCCGAATTGTTGATGATGAATTTGGTGCTGGAGGTCTTAAAATGATGTAAGATTATCCTGAGCCAACAAAGCAGGATGCCTGATCACTGCTGGTGTGGGGTGTGCTGGAGAGAGTGGTGCTGACACAGGAGATACAGGGAGAGAGGCAGGTGATTTTCCTCTTCCGGCTGGTCTTCTTTGGCGCTTGGCCAGCAGTACATGTGGGGTTTGGAAATTCGAACTTTGGTGCCTCACTCGATGGAAGCTCTGCTGGCTTCTGGCGGGCCGGTGGTAAGCCACTTACTGTTATTGTTGGTTTGGGCATGTTGATGCCCTGCAGCAGGATCTTTTACTCCTGTTGTTTGTCCTCCATATTATACCTTTAAAATACAAATGTTAAATCATGGTCACTTAAAATCATATTTGTAAAATGCACAGATAATAACACCTCAGATGCAACTTCACAAACAAATAAACTTCTTGTGTTACAGGAATGCAACAAGATTTACAGACACCTTACTCAAAAGTACTTAACAAAATGATAATAAAGGCTGAAGGCACGCAATATGTTTGCCTGCAAAGCTCTGTCATTTAAATCAACCAGAAATCCCATACTATGACGATTCAATGCCTAAGTACCGACATTGGTTCTACTTACCATTGTTGAAGAGGTTTTTTGTTCAACAGAGGCAGCTGTATGTCTGTCCTCTCCATGGCTGGCTGTGATTTCACAATAACCTCCTGGATATTGTGATACACCCTGAGGACAAGACGCCACCTGGTCCATACACGGCCCTCACACCTCTGGTGTCCAGGAAAAATCTGCAACAGACGCTCACAAGTTGCCTCGGTGTACCTTTGTTGGGTCCTAGGAGAACTCTGAAATAGAGAAAATGATAAAATCTGTATACATGTAATAAAAAAACTTGCTTTTGGATAAACTAGATATAATTTCTGAAGTTCCAAAATTGTTTGCTTCCAGAAAAAGTAAGTGTTATGTAACTGGTAATATTATTGAATTTTTTATGAAGGTGTATTTCAGGAAATAACATGGCAATAACATTCACAAAATCTTAATCGCTTGATTCTAATTTAGCAAACAACACCAACAGGTTTCTATCAACATTCTTAACATACTCTGTTGAACTCAACAGGATACATGTTAGACCAAAAGACAGACTTGTACACAAAATCATCGGAATTCAACCCTTATTGGCTTACAAAAATCCTTGAAACAATGGACCGACAAATAGAAAAAAGGGCAAAACAGTTATCTCTGAACCAAGACGTACATGGGCAGCCGAAAAAGGATTTATGTTTGTACTTACTTAGTGACGCTCTCCACTCCTGGCGTGACATGTTTCCCTCGCCCACCAAATTTCCCTGACCATGGTTTTTTGGTAAACCTCCTTGGGAATACTGTCCTTTTCTGGTCGTAGCTTGATAATTGATCCCACAAATGGATCAGCTCCTGTGCTTTACGGAGACTTAATGATTTCTCATCACGCAAAGACACCAGGAACTCCGCCAAATTTATGACTTTGTCATATCCAGGTACATTGTCTGGACCACAGACCTGAAAATCATATATTTATATAAATTTGATATAAATATCCAAAATAAAGCCAAACTGCCAAACGATTTGGAAATAAGTGGAAAACAAACTGTTTTTCATTATTTTCTATTATTTCTGCCTTTCTGGATACTACATGTATATTATAGATAGAATTTGTTTCCCTTTTTATCACATTTATGACATTAATACTTTATATAAAAGCTATGTAATTAAACTTTAATCATGAATCTGATGTAAATGGAAATTACATTACTAACTCTATATGTCAGACTGGATGAATTACAAAACTATGAACTATTTCAATCTTCAAACAGAACGTGACAAAAACATTGACTTTATGTTTAGTAAGATTATTGGAACATAAACGTACGCCATAGAGATTATGCTTATCTGTGGTATATCCATTGGGGAATCCGCGCATAAAGTGTCATGGGTAGAGTCTGAAATGATATCATTTAAAATCAAAACTGAATACATTGTACCATGTCAATTCTACTATTGTGTAATTATGCTGGAAAATATGTGATCCAATTATTTAGAGTTTCAACAGGGAAAGTTAAAAATCTACTACCAACAGGTATGTTCTAGGAGGGACATACTTGTGTGGATCAGGTATCTTTGATGAACTCTAGGTAGAAGCTGGTACATGATCTACCAATGTCAAACTGTGCTGTCATTACAACACTAAAACAATCATAAAAATATGACATAAAATGTACTTTAAGACCAACAAATATGATGTGTCACAGACTACATACTTCTTCACACACTGCCTGCCACAGCAATCCCTATCAGTGTACAACACTTTAGGTGGGGAAACACCAGCATTTCTATATCTTGCTACAATGCCATCCCGCATCTTCATCAACCCTTCCCCTTCAGTGAGCACTGACATGAGGATCTGACCATGCTCATTACCCACATTGGTGGCCCACATTGCTGTGCCTCTACTTGAACCTGAAATATAAATCATCCAATTTCAATACTGTATATCAGTGCACTAATCTTGACTAGCCTAACAAACTACGAAAATAATTATAAAACTAAAGCAAAGACAGGCTTTCCATGTATAAAATGAATTCCTTTAATGTCAATGTCAACTTGTAAAAACCTGTAAGAAAGAAATAATAAACAAAACAAAACTAAGAGGGTTTTCCACTGTCACTTTTGTGAACCAACGGAATCTTGGAATATCTATTGCTGGAGGTGGCTCTACAAAAGCAGGGATGGTGACCAATCCTCTGTCTGAAGACTTTTTAAATTCCAGGAAATTGTTAGCATATTGGCGACACTTATCCAAATAGGACTTCCCATGATTTTCTGAAATCTATGGAATATAATCCTATGTTAGCAGCAGAAAAATGTCAACACAATATAAGGGAAGGAAATTGATACTTGTTTAACAATGATATTATGAGCATTAAAAACTTAATTTGAAGCCAAAATTGTGGAAATTAACAATCGATAAATGTGTATAATAGTGTTGTTCTGATTAATCGAGTATCACTTGTTTATTGAGATGTTTGATAAATTAATTGAGTAAAGAATCTGTCATCGATCATCATAATGTATGAAAATAAATTATTTATATATTGAAATTATTTTCAACATTAGTAAAATTATTAAGAAAATAGAGCAACATTTGTTTTTATTAAAAAGTATTATGTGCAATAAGCAAATAAGAAACACACAGAAAGATGGTACAGTTATAGTAATTACCTGAATTGCTGTTCAAACATTACACAAAATACGTATTTAGACTTGGATAATATCCAAAACAGACAATTAAGAAGGAATCGATTTTAATCAATCATTGATCGGTTACACAAAGTTGATGACTGATCAGGAAATTTCAACCGATTCCCAACACTAGTATACAAGTATACCTGTTTGAAGACTAGACTACTGCTGTTGCCCAGTGTCCTCTGCCACATCATCCTGACAACCCTCACATCACAAGCGTACCTTTCAGTCAAGATGCAAGGAAATTTGCTTTTTTCTGTTGAGTCCAGCTGTTGTAAGATGTTTTGCTTCCAGCTAATGACCTAAAACAACAAATTTGAGATCGAAATCCATGATCCAACATGACTTGTAAGATTTTATAGTATACAGAGGAACTGTAATGATTTATTTGTTTTGTGTTTATCGCCCTGTGAACAGCCAGGGTCATTTTGAGGCGGGGTCTCCTTGGAGTAGTTGGTGACTACCACACTGAAAAATATGCCGGAGGCCCGTCAAATGTCATCCAAAGTAATTACGGTAAAGTGTCTTGCCCAAGGAAACAACCAATGGCAGCACAGACAGGCCAGCCCTCAGCTACCAGAGAAACACAAAGCTGAGAGTTGACTGGTCTGTGCTGTCATTGCAATGAGTTTCCATGTATGTAACATTTCTTATACAAGCTTTGCATTTTTAGCTTTATTCTCACCCTTCGTTTGCACTTGCTGCATTCATAGTCCTCCCCAATAATGATATAATAGTCATGGACATCAAGTACCAAACGTGTCTTCTGGTGAACACCATTATTCACCAAGGTTCCTGGACATCCAGAGTGAGGGCAGGTAAACTGGTGGTGAAACAGGTGTCGTGGCATCCAAACAAACAGCCGGTGCCCAAAGAAACACTCCTGTTTGTTAAGCGTGCCTAAAATAAAAGCATAAACAAATAAAACATTGCTGAATAATGCCTTGTTTGTCAATTATGGTTGTTTTATTGATACTAAGATATGTATACAAGAAAATAATGCAAGTTAAATGCAATTGTTTTGTAGTAACAAAAATCAAAACTTGAAATGAAGACTGAATCTTAAGATATTTAATGACTAACGTCAATGTTTTAAATTGCATACCATGCCGTATCCAAGAACATAGTCTAAACACACTGACGCGTAACTCTAAACACACTTGACACATAGTGCTCCATTGTACAATGAAAATTGGAGATATATATTAAACTTATACTAGTATCAATTACATTGATAGTGACAGCTTCAAACCTTGAAGATTTTAAATTCATGAATAAATCATTACCTGTTGATAACTTGGGCTGAGGAGGATCACCATAGCTTGATCACCCTGTCAAAGTCAAACTGTGGACCCCTAGTTGCATAATGGAAAAAAGTTTTTGAAATCCCACCTTGGTCCACAGCTGGAAGTGTCTTCTTCCACTTCTTGGTCAGAGGTTTTTCATCCCCTAAAAAGAGACAATAAATCATACCTGTAAGACAGACATGTCAATGAACCAAACACTAAAAATTTACCACATTAGAAATCAAATAAATAAATAAATAAAACTGCTTACAGGTATTATCAGCTTCACGTATTATGTTCAAAATAAATTATTTTCCGGAAAATAGTTGAGCATTACCATCTAGATGAAACCTGCCTAAACAAAGCAGTAGTTGTTCAACTTAATGTTAGTGGTATTCTTTTTCATATTTTCATCAATTTATATAATTAAACATTTTTCTATCTGAGCCCTCAATTTATAGCATTATTGATTTCCTGATATCAACAATGATTATATTTTCAATCTTATTATCATATTATACCTTGTGAAAGGGACTGCTGGCTTGTAGTTGCTGGTGTTTCTGGAACAGGTGTTTGTGGAGCAGAAGTTACTGGTGTTCTAGTAGTAACTAGGCTGTCTCCACTGGCTGTGGTCTGAACCCTAATAGATCGCAGCCGATCTAGGGAAAACTGTATTTGGGGCACAGCCTGTCCAGCTTTACCAGTTGAAAAGAAAAGCTGGTTTGTTGTTGCCGGTGTTTCGAGGGCAGAAGTTTTTTGTGTAGCTTGGTTGTATTCACTGGCTGAGATATCGTTAGATCCCGGATTGCATCAAAGCACTGGGTATATAATTCAATGTACCTTACTTTTTTATATTTAGATTTTACAATTGCAAGTCTGCTTGAGAATATTGTCAAGGCACTTGAAACAGCGCCGCGACTATATCAAGTTATGCAGATAAAAGAACGAAGTTAATGATGAAGAAGGCTGTAAAGTTATTATGCAAAGTTATAATTTTAACGTTAATCTAAGTTGAAATGAATTTTATTTGACTAAGTTACACAAAAAGGTCTGATAATAAATTAGAGGGACGAAGTTGAAATCATTATTTACCTAAGACATACCAAGAATTCATCAATAACACCTATAATATTGTATTCTTAAAAAAACAGCAGCAGATTATTGTTACTATATATACATAACATAAAAAACAAAATGAATCTGTATTTTACTCAATTGTGTCTCATTATTAATAAAATGTGTAACAATTACTTTCTGCTAAATTAACTGAGTTGTTAAGAAACTGTATTCGTTATCGATTCAGATTTAAATTTTAAAAAAGACCGTAAAATAAATCATTTGCGTACAATAATGAAAATGAGTGAACTTTTTAGGAAAAAAGCCATTAAAAGAAAAAAAGCAAGCACAGTTGACATATTAATGCACAGTGAAAAAAAGAAACACACAACATGTAGATATAATAATAGGCACTGAATAAATGATAAATTGTTAATATGCAATATGTCTTGATTTATTGGATTGAATTACATGAAATTGTTAAAACAGAAATGAAATGATAGCAGGCCAGTTATAGATCCAATGTAAAAAGGAGTTACAATACACACACAAATGACACTTACTTTTTTCTGAAAATCAGGGAATACAAAACACCAAACAAAACCAAATCCCACAAAAAGTATACATACATATCAAAACCACCACCAAGGAAGATGACATTAGAGAAAAGCTAAATCTACAGCTACACGTAAATCAGATTTTCATAAATTAATAATTAAGAATAAATAATGAGAAAAAAATATTACTAAAAACTCCAATTAAATGTTAGGAAATTGTTATTTTAAAACTACTGATATATCACTTACCACCAACCACCAATATGTAAGCACCGCACCACTATGATATCACAGATTGTACCATACATACCCTTAACACAACACCTCCCTTCCCCCACCCCCACTGCAGAGTAATATGCAAAATATACTTTTGTGTCATTATACACAATAGGTTCATGGGTAGCAGTTATTGGTAAAATGTTCAGTAGGAAAAACATGCTTACATACAAAAATGAAATGCAACACAATCTGTGGTATTACACTGAAACATGTAAAGCTAGCTAGAATATAGCAGGAAGTATACAACAATGATACTTGTGTGGGTAGTGATGAAGGTTAAGGTAAATGTGATAAATCACCCTTTGTGTTATATAACTGTGGTAACGTTGTTCAAGCAGGATACCATTGCTGACAATGTTATCCCAGTTCGAGCACTTGATGTCACAGTTTAGAGAGCAACTCATTCTTAAATTGTCTACAGGTATCGGAATAACCTATATCTTACCTTATATAAAGTTCTGGTAATATCACTGTCAACAGTGGTCTATTTTGCTAACTTTATATACTTCCATTTCCTCAATATATATGCATGGCAACCACATGTTGCAATAACATTGATCATGTAGATAATAATGATTATCAGAAACAAAATCAGTTAAAATTTCCTTCCAATTACACAAAAACCTTACAAAATTTTATTGCATAAAAATAAAAACTCACAAGAAGTTTGAAAGCTAAAATTTATTATTATGCCATCATTAAAGGTTTTAAAAAATATGTAATCATACCTAATGGATTTCCATGATACATTGTAGAAGTTCTAAAAATGAACTGTCTCACCATACTTACCATAAACGTCCCAAATAATTTAGAAGAAATCTGATAAATTCAATTATTAAGTCAACAACACATTAAATTTATGCAAACAAGACACATTATGTTGTAAGTTTCATATGTTTAGTGTCTTGATTTTTTTTCTTAAATTATCGCACATTTCCTGCTTTATAAAACTACAAAGATACTAACTATTAATTAACTTTTGCTTCGCATAAGCCATAACTTTAAAAAAAAATTGACTGTCCTATTATCAGTTTTGTAGTTCCAATAATTTGATTTCAGTGACAAATACTTAAATGTGATGTGTTGTTTGAGGAAAGAAAATGATGTTAATGAAAAGAGGATAATGAATGAAATGAATGGAACAAGACTAAATAATGGAAAGTAAGGAATGTGCTTAGTTTTGCTCTTTTAACAAATCTCAATTCAACACAACTATAAAATGAAGGTTAAACTAACTTTTAATTGATAATGAAATAGACAGTTACAAATGTTCTAGAACTGCAAATATATATTACTTCCACTGAGGTTTGAACTCAGACCTCTTTCCAAGAAAGGAAAGTGTTCTTTCCAGTTGAACTACAGAAGTCTCTTTTCTTTGCAGAGCCTGGTATTTGTAACTGTTATGGTTGAAAGTTTGTGGCTAAGTCCCTTTACAGAACAACATCATTTGTTAGTGAAACTGACAAATACTCCAAAAACCATAAAAAATTCTCCTCTGCTTTTACAAGGGCTTGGAACCTTCTACTATATAACAAATATATGAAAATTTTGTAATATAGTAGGCAGCATTAAAAATTTTTATGATACGTTGTTACCATTTCCTTCTCCAAAGTTTTCAATCTTGCAACCCTTCAATTTCTAGCTTGGTTCATCAAGTTCATCCGGTGGCTGGAGATGGCTCAAAAAGAGGCTCAAACTGTCCACTGCAAGCACTACAAGGTATACAATTAAAATTTAATCAAAGCTACAAGTTTGTGCAGTTATAGGTATGAATAACTCATGAAAAAAGAACTGTTAAACATCAAGAGAAAGGTGAAATTGGTTTTCACACTAATACTTATCAAGAACTTACATCATCAAGGTGATTTGTGGATAAGATTGATCACAGTGGCAGGAGACAACTCCAATTGATCTACGGTGGCAGGAGACGGCTCTAGATGAGGCTCAGACTGTCCACTGGTGGCAGGAGATGAGGCTGGAACTGTCCACTGGTGGCAGGAGACAACTCTAGATGAGGCTGGAACTGTCCACTGGTGGCAGGAGACAACTCTAGATGAGGCTGGAACTGTCCACTGGTGGCAGGAGACGACTCTAGATGAGGCTGGTACTGTCCACAAATGGCAGGAGACGGCTCTAGATGAGGCTCAGACTGTCCACAAATGGCAGGAGACTGCTCTAGATGAGGCTGGAACTGTCCATGTGCTGCTGGAGATAGATCTGTCTGGTCAGGTCACTGAATGATATCCTAAGCAAGTGGGGTAAAGTGCCTTGACTAAGTACACAACAGTACAGGATGATCTGTGATCTCAGCTCCCCAAGAAACACAAATCTAGTCCTTGTAGAAATCAAACCACACACCTCTGATCTTCACCAGAGGTTGACAATCTGATGTTCTATTCACTGTTATCATGGTCCCCTGAAAATTCTGCATGTTATCAAAAGCAATTGGGTTAAAGTGCCTTGACTAAGTACACAACCACAACAGTACAGGATGATCTGTGATCTCGGCTCCCCAAGAAACACAAATCTAGTCCTTGTAGAAATCAAACCACACACCTCTGATCTTCACCAGAGGTTGATAATCTGATGTTCTATACACTGTTATCATGGCCCCCTGAAAATTCTGCATGTTATCAAAAGCAATCAGGATAAAGTGCCTTGACTAAGTACACAACATTACAGGATGACTTGTGATCTCAGCTCCCCAAGAAACACAGATCTAGTCCTTGTAGAAATCAAACAACACACCTCTGATCATCACCAGAGGTTGATATGTCTGATGTTCTTCAAACAGTACTATTATAGCCCAACCTCATGCTCGCTGTCCACAGGTGGCAGTAGACAGCCATACAAGCAGTACTTTATATCATTCGGTTCCCCTTCCAGCAGCCTTTCTTTTCCTTGCCACTCCTCTATCTTTTAACTCTGCCCTCCATTTGTCAAAAGATGCAGCTTCTGTCCTACCGCAGTACCTGTATCCCATATACTGCCGATGAATGGGAGGAGTTCTGTCATCGCCACACTTTGGACATTTAACTGATGTTGCCTGTCTGGTATATTTGGGTTTTACCACATCATCTGTTACACTTGGTCTTTTCTGTCCTGCTTGTACAGTTGGTACTATCATCGGCATAGTCGGTGGAGTTATCACTGTTGGTGTCAGTATAACTCGAAACTGTACAGGCCCAGGTGCAGCTGAAGATGGCATGGGTAGGATTGGTCTATGCAGAACTTGTCTTGGTGGTGGCATTGAAGCTCTGATCTGGAGGACATACAGACTGGAAAGGGGAAGTCTGTTCTAACTGTAAGGCTTCTGGCTTCGACCTTGGTGCCGGCGCACCTTTTCCTGTCAAGGAAGCCTTTGGCAGCTGAATACCTTGCAGCAGGATCTTGAGATCCCTCTCTTTCCCCTTCTTGTTATACCTATAACAGAATAGTTGTTGTTTTTCAGTTCTTGCATTGAATGAATAATCTAGAATTTCAATGAGTAAACAAACTTTTCCGAATACTCTTTACATTGAATGTATGGCTTACAATTATTCTTCTGATGTATAAAGTATTCTTAGCGTGATGCAAGCCAGATGATTTTATCGAAGTAAATAAAATATCAAGTGACAATCTTCCACTCAAATACTTTCATTGATAGGTATGGTTAATTCAACTTACCACTGTTGGATGGTTTTCTGGTTAAGACTTGGCAGTTGAATGTCTGTATTACTAAGGACCCTTCCACTGGACATAACAAGGAACTGGATCCGGGAATATCATTCCTTGATCAAAGTCCATCTGGACTGAAAGGTCTTAGTCTTCTTGCAGCGTTTATCACTAGGATAACACTGCAGCAGTTTTTCAACTGTGGTCTCCACATATCTGTTACAATTTGGCCAATTCGATCGAGTGGAATTTGGCCCCAGGACAGCTCTAGAAATAAAGATGCACAGATTAATGGACATGCATATCAATATTTTAAGAGTAAATATATCTACAGTCAGCGAGTGATTAATCCAACTTATTCGTACTTTATATTCCATATGCAACTATACTTCAATATTCAAATACTTGGATTTCATATATTTTTTGACACCTATCACTTTCTTGCTTTATGGGTGTTGATCAATCATTACACAAGTCAACTACAACACTTCTTGCATTATTTTAGGCGAGTTCATGTTTCATGGTTTTAGGATAAGGTTACATTTCTTATCATATTTTTCAATTTAGTTAGTATATAAGTATAGTTTTCAAGTCATTTTTATAAAGATATAGACATATATTGGAAATTACCTTTCGATGCTGGTAACTCCAAGTGCCACATTTTTCTTTGGGCTCCTGAAGCAACCTGACCCAGCTGATGAGAACCTCTGTGGAATGCGTGTCCTTGATTTGTCAAAGTCAGACAAATATTTCCACAGCTTGATAACACTGAGTGAGAGGAGACGACTCTGAATGAGGCTCATACTGTTCACTGGTAACACCAGACGACTCCAGACGAGGCTCAAACTGGCCACTGGTGAAAGGAGATGACTCTGGACGAGGCTCTAACTGTCCACTAGTGACAGGAGACAACTCTGTCGGAATGCTGCAAATCTGGAATTGCACAAAATCAAACACTTACAAAAATATGAAGAGAATTTCCTATGTCTTTAATAGCTTGTTGAAATCTCAAGGAAATAATTGGAGGGTTTTTACACTTTATAATAATTTTTGTTGCTTTTTATCATTAATCTGACTCTGTCCTATGCCTTTATCAAATGCAAACAAAATATTCTTTGATATACCTACAGAGCAAAATGAAAGTAACACACGATTCCTATTTCCATTAAAGTTAAACACTAACCTTTAACTAGCTGTCTGTATTCAGCATTTGTTGGGATTTGCAAGAGAGACCTGGCAGGCGTCGGAGTTTGAGGCAATGCTGGCTGTAATGAAGGGATTGTGAGATCTTCGAAGGCCAACTGCTCCTCAAACCCTTCGTCATCCTCGTGCTCACTGTCCTCTTCTTGCACAGAATCCTCTTCGATGACTCTGGCAGTTTCCTGGTACTGCACAGTGGCACCAGTTGACTGGGAATATAGATATTCCAAGCCAATGAGCTCGCCTGAAAAATTGTAAGAAATTATATGGTAAAATGTTGATTTGGGCATTAGGTATATGGTAAAATGTTGATTTGGGCATTAGGTAACAAGAAAATACAATCATAGTATCTTTATAAACTGTAAGTACACATTCATCAACACCAGTACATTTCATTACTCACTGCAAAGGTATTAATCATTACTGATAATGAGTCTTCATTTCATGAAGATATTGTGTTTATTGAGCAAAAGAAAAAAAACAAGTTAATAAATTTCCCGAAAAGGCTAGAGAAGAAATGAGTTATCTGATGTGTCAGGTTTACCTGTGTACATCCCAGGGACTGTAAAGTCTGAACAGATGTCTTTCTTCAGGATTTCTTGCGACAGTTTGTTGACAATGCCGTAAACTTCCATCGTATGAAAGAGGGCCCTGTGAATCTTGGTGTGTTGTTGCCTCTCTCTCTGTCCTGATTCCAGCGATGGATACCATCTAAAAAGTAGACTTGGAAGTTTACGTGGCCAGTAAGAGTACCTAGAACAGAATATCAAAATAAGTTCAGTTACAGTTCTTAAAATGAAGGGTAAATCCATTTCAATCAAAATGATTTCTTTTTTCACCACTGTTACCAGCAAAACATACTTTTCAATGTCAAGTAAAATAATAATGTTATGATAAAAAAAGTAATCAATTTTATGCAAAACTGCCCTCCTTGTAGACTCTTTACAGTCAGTGAACTCATTTAAAAGCAATCGGGCATTCTGAGAAGATTACCGTTAAATGTTTTAATTTGAGGCATTGGACAATTAATCTCTATAGCTGAAACATATTTGGGGTATGTTCATGCTTCTTAGAATTTATCTTTTGAGGAGAATGTTAAGGAATTGTACCTGGAATAAACCTGTTCATGTGAAGATGGAAACTCTCCAGTGAGGTTGAACCTCTAGCACATCGGTATTTGGGCAGCATCACACCACCTTTCCTAAGAGTGCCAACTTTGGTATACAGCTGAACACCATCAGGATCCTGGAGGCAGGCCACATGCTGTGACTGCTTTGCCCAAATCCCCTGCATCTTTACACTGTCGAACAATGGCACCCCAAGAATGTCCAGCCCCTTTTCACCATCCATGGAGAAAATCAGATCACTAATGAGAGAAGAAGTTTCTCTCGTGCCTCTGGTCGTCACTCGACGACAGTGTAAAGCCATCTCATCAGACTTGATGTGGCGGACAACGTCTGCATCCGATGGATTCGGAACATGATGCTGAATCATCTCTGCTCTCTTTGCCTTCTTCGGAAGAGTAACGTCTTCCTCCTCCCATCTAAATATGCAATGGCTGAGACGACTCATAAATGTCCCGTACAATGGATGAGCATCCGTTGTGCAGCCAACAGACAGTCTCCGCATGAAGTGCCAGATATCCAACCTATTGAACAAAATAAAACATAGGTCACTTTCGCAGAAACTTACAGGTAACCATTTTCAGTCAGGAGCTGCTATTATCATAATATATTTCAAAACATACCAAATTCTTTCACTTTTAAATGCATCACTACTATTTTTTATAATTCATTGTCAAAACATATTGCATTGTAGACAATTACTTTTTTGTTGAGGTTCCTGTAAATTCAGATTTTGGATTTAAAACTTAACGAACTTAAGTTATTATGGTATTTGCACAGAATTCTGTTGTCAGTTACTGTATCCACAAAAAGCTTACCTCACTAGAAGATTTGGCCACATACAGCAGACGTGGTGGAGATACTTGGGCATCCAGGTAACACTGGCATAGTCCTGAACTCATTGTGGCAAGACCCTGTCCTTCATTGGCTGTCAGGACAGACATGATAACTTGACCATGCTCGTTACCAACATTGGTTGCCCACGTCGCCGTCTTTGCACTCTTTCCTGTAATTCAGAAACATATGGACTTGTAAACCAGGCAAAGCAGCCAGGGAAAAACGATGTAAAAAAATACAAGTAACTTTTCTATTCACACAATTTAGCATTACATTTTCAAAAATGCATAAGTGTGACAAATACTGCAATGGTCATAATATTATTTTTTTCCTTTTTCCCCAGTTTCTAATTACTTGAAATGGATAAAAAAAATTCAGCTACATACTAAACAAAATAATTAAGGAACCTTAGGACACAAGGCTAAATTTCTGTCCATTACATACCTGCCAACGTTTTGGTGATTTTCTTGGTAGAATCAAGTTTGATGATGCTACCAAACAGAGACGTGATGGAGGCCTTGACGAAATCCAGGCGCTGGAGAACATCTAGCTGGTAGACCTTCATCAGCCATCTGTGTTGTGGCACTGGAGCTTGAAGTGGAGGATCTTCCATGACACCAGAAGTCGCCAACCTCGAAGAACTGGCAGCCATGAAAGTTTTACATGCTGACAGGTAGTTATGGACCTTTCGAAGGTACATGTCACCATGTAATTCCTCCAGCTGTCTTCGCACCACACTACTGCTGTTTCCTAGCCCTCTCTGACGTAACAAAGTCACCACCTTCTTATCACAAGAATACCTTGCAGGCAGGATTGCAGGAAACAACAACTGCCTGTCTCTGTCCAGTTGAGTAATTAGGTTGTGTGCCCAGGCAACCATCTGTAAGAAAACACAAATATTCTGAAATGTATCTTAAAAGATTAAAATTTCAAACCAAAATTTTATGGAGATGAACACAAGCGTAAATCTTTGTCGTTTTTGTTTTATGGTCCTCAACACCCTCGCAACAGCACCTGTGATCAGTACAAGTGTTAAAGGTAGTTCAACAGAATACATAAAATCTATCAAACTTTCAAAATCCTTAATTACGCAATTACCATTAATTTAACTTTTCAGACATGTCTGAATTTTGTAACAAATCTACACTTACCTTCTTGCCACATTTGGAGCATCGCAGGTATTCAGAAGCCATGTTGTAGAAACAGTCAACATCAACTACAAGTCTGGTCTTTTGATGCATCCCAGCTCTTGTTAGGATGCCATTGCAGGTGTTGTCTGCATCCACATGAGGGCAGCGCAACTGGACACCCCAGATGTTGACTGGCATCCACAAGAAAAGTCTGTGGGCAAAGTACCTATCAGCTCGGTTCCTCGTGTTCCCAGACAGGCTTGGCTGTGGAGGATGATTCCAGAGCTGGCAGACTTTGTCCAATCTAAACTCGACCTTGTTGTTGGCATTCAACCCAAGAAATGCCTTCGAAACCCAATGTTGATCCACTTTGGGTAAAGTAGATCGCTATTTTTCATACAACACAGGTTCTGAAAATGAAAGTATTTCCTTTAAAACAAAATAACAACAAATATCCCATTATTACTTCAATAGAATATATATATATATATACCAATCCAAATCTTGCATCATTAACATGAATTTGCAAAAGTACATGTGCATAATCATAATTCATCAAAATGATGAGTCCAGGTACAAAATTAGATCAAATATATAAATATCTATTATCTTATATTATATTGTTATATTGTTTTCATGGTATGAAGACAATGTATATTTTCATTCAGCGATCTATCATCTTATATGTAATATGGTGACTTTATTTTGTATACCATTTAGCATACCTGGTGTGGATGCAGTTGATGTTTGCCGAGATGTGCTCGGCATCGGAACAGACTCCAGAAGAGGCTCGGACTGTCCACTTGGGGCAGGAGACGACTCCTCTGGAGGTGTCGACTGTGTATGAGCTGCAAAATAAACGTTAAAATAGATAATTACCTTTTTGAAAGAACATGAATGAAGGAAACGGCAAGTTAGAAATACTGTTTTCTACATGAAATGAAAATATTTAGTGTATTGAGGGAAACATCCATCCAAAATGAATTCCAAACATCATCACCATCAAAGAATGATTTCAGTAATTTGGAATGCTTACCTGGTTGAACAAGATGAGCTTTGGGTGTAGGAGGAGGAGCGAGAATGGTGTCTTTTTCTTGGAAAACTGTGAAAATGGAAATACAGATTTAAGATACAAGGAAAGATTGTTATGCACAAGGAAATAGTATCATAATAAACGAGATCCCAGATAGATCTTGGTGCCCACCATTGTTTAATCTTCATATGGACTTTGAAAGTTGGATCTCTTCCCTTCATTTCTCTTTTCTGTTTTTGCTCATAATGCTACGACATTTGAATGTTATTTTGCAGAAATAGCAATGATAATCTTTATCTGCCAAGGATGGACAGACAGCGATTTGAACAATACACCATCATCACGATATACTAATGAACTGACTTATTTCCATTGATTTTAAACAGGCATCAATAAATTTTTTCTTCCATCAAATAATACAAATACAGGCTATTAATATAAAAAGCATAAACAGATATCTTACGACGTCTTTTAGTTGTATAATGAGTGAGCTCCACTGCACCAGGAGAAGGAAGTTTGGTGCCTGAGATTTAGATAGACATTTCAATTAAAAATATTACCTGTGCAGTGCAGTAATTATCAATCTTTGAAATAATTTCATATGGTAAATTTGAAGAATGGTCAAAAGTCAATGTTGAAAATATTTTATCAATTCAACATTTAATAAGAATATAATTAATGGAAAAAATCCTCCATATCACTATCTTTAATGTGAATCTCCATGTTAACAGTTACATAAGTTTATGATACTGAATAATCAGTCGACTTCAAGAAAGTTTCATCATCCTCCTATTTGAAGATATACTGTCTAAGACAATCGATATAAGAATCAGTCATCAGTATTACTTATCACAAAATTACAGTACTGACAATACATGAACTTACCTTAAAATTTATAGGATAAGAATTGTAAGTAAATTATTGTATTTGCTTACAAACTAATTTACTTGCAGGCTTTACTCATCTATATATTTTTGGAAATTGCTTGATTTCAATATACAAACAGAAATAATATTTTCAACCATTAAACAAGTAATTATTCAAATTTCTGTAGATTTAGATGTATTTCATTAAATGACAATAACACTGTAAATTTATTAATGAGATACTTTAAAAGGACATTCAGATTTAAAACCATCTAATGAGGCAGACTGAAAAGAAAGTGCGATTCAAAATAACATTTCTCATCACATTTAACCATAGCCAATTCGTGTGTAGTGGAAATTTGTACACACACATATATAAAGTTCTATAAACACTATGCCACTTATTATCAGAAAGGGTATATTGGAGGATTAAACATTTTACACACCAATTACTAAATGGATTTATTTCCACATAATTGCTACCATGTAAAGTATATACATCAATATATTATACACTTTACTAAGTGGTGACCCGAAGGGTTAAGGCCGTGGATGTAGTATAAATACAGATACATAAGGTTACATGCTATGGATTCGTCAAATGTTATTACATGATGTTAATAGATGTGTATTTGGGTAAGTAACTGCGGTTTTTAGCGCTTAGTCTGTGAAATAAATAGCTAACTGTAGTTACACCTGATTTTCAGCTGCGAAAGAGGACTTTATACTTGTGCTTACCTGTGACCGTATGTATGGTTAGTTACTATGGTTATGTAAAGCCAAGTACACAAATGAACAATTAAAAAAAGTGTATCAGTGTAATTTGTAACTGATCAAATTAATGCAGCTTTAAGAGGTTATTTATCAGTAAGTAAAGTATGTGTTACTCTTACAAAGAAATACAACTTGATAGCAAAAGCATGAGTACTAAATCACAACAAGGAAAAGCTATAGAACAGACTCATTACCAATATATAGCACACATGATCAGTTCAGCTATAGAAACCTACAAGACATTATGATTGCAGAGAGTCCAACACCAAAAAAGCACTTTTTACAGCCCAGAGAACCCAAATTATTTAAGACAGCTAGACGGAATAATCATTCAGTAAGATTAAGTTTGAAATAGAAAAGATACACGTTAAAGTAAACAACTGTGATTTGATAAAAGCTTGGTGCAAACAACATAGTTACAGAAGATACAGATAAAGCTCATATACTGCTTAGCCCACAGAATAAAATCATAAAGTCACACAGTTAGCAACAGGCAGTTTCCAGCGCCATAAGATATGATAATGTGTATTTGTCACAACAACCTTGAATCTATCTTTTCAAATATATGAAGTGCATTTTTGAGCTTTAAAACTTTAGATTTAGATTTTCTGAAGAAATTGATGAATTCTGAAGTTTTAGAACTCATGGCACTGGAAATTAATACTTAACTTAGCCAGCCTATCATATCAAATTTGAAAACAAAAACTGATTCAATATTAAATTGCAGAAAAAGTCAAACCATTTGAATAAAGAATAAATGTGTAAATAGGAGCCATATTATGTAGCTACAAGTAGGTAGTTACAAAAAAAAAATGTAAAGGTAAAAAAACTATAAAAGTATAATGAATTTCTAGGAAAACACTCTCTTGTCAGTACACAACACTCAATGTTCATTGCTTATATAACTTTTGTTTTACTTAAGTCCAGAAAATATTTCAAAAGAAAAAAATTAGATTTTCTCTTAAAGATTACCATTTAAAGTAGCATTAATACTTACCTAGCTGGGCTCAGTCATACTCCTCTAGACAAGCCACCAATTCTCTGTCGTCTCTGCTTGGAATATCTATTAAAGAAACAATAATATTTGAGAACATATACTCACAAAAAAATGAAACAAACAAGAAAAATAGCTCTTCTAGAAACAGGGCACAAAAAATCACTTAATTCTTTGTTCAGGAATAGAA
This sequence comes from Ylistrum balloti, assembly GCF_031769215.1. Taxonomy (NCBI): domain Eukaryota; kingdom Metazoa; phylum Mollusca; class Bivalvia; order Pectinida; family Pectinidae; genus Ylistrum; species Ylistrum balloti. Next base: position 43,682 of record NW_026783001.1, read on the forward strand.
TTCAATCGGCAATAACTATACAAAGTAACCACTTACTTGGTTCAACCTTTGACGGTGATGTCATCCTCTTCATGAGACGTTGAAGAGGTTGTGGACTAGCCAAAAGCTGCCTTACTTGGCTAGGAGTTGACCTTGCTCTGTAGTCTTCTTTCTCAAAATTTCTCTCCCCTCTTCAAACATCAGTATATAGCGCTGAAAATAATGTATTAGCAATGTAATTATACACTGATCAAAAAGTCTATTTACATAAAATAAATGTAATTCCAATTTTGCTGTGAAGAATAACAAAACAGATACATAGCGTTCATATTGCTCACCTATTCTGAAGTTTAAGAAGAAGACTTTTTCATTAAGTACAATTTTCAAACCAGTCCCAAAATTAAAAGGGCACAAGGTACACAATCAAAACCTATAAATGAATTTTAAGAAAGTTTCCAGTTCTTCTCAAGAAATAGCGATAACAAACATTCATCGTCAAAATCCAAGATGGCTGTATGTCAGCCGTTTTGTTTTTCTGGTCAGTCACAAACACAAAAAACAAAAAGTACAACTGGAGACAACCAATGGTTAACCTACACATAAAGTCTGAGAGAGATCCTTCCAGTAGTTTTAAAGAAGTAGAGATAACAATAATTTGTTTATGGACAGACAGATGACAGACTGACAAATGGACAGACCACGAATGTAGGGCGATTTGAATAACATGCCATCTTATTAATGGTCTAAAAACAAAATCAACAACTACACACACATATACGTACTTTCAGAGCATTTTTCATCTTCTGCTGCTTTACATTTTCAGGCTCCCTTCCCTTCTCTCCTCCCGGATGATGGCCCCCTACAAGCCATC
>NW_026783002.1:0-75434 GCF_031769215.1 Ylistrum balloti
GTATATATATAATATGTGTACGACAGTAGGTATTTAGTATATATATACTAAGTTTGTGTTATTACTTTGTTTTGTCCTACTTTTCTGACGCTACATATTACATGTATAACAATACCACTATGTAATCAATGTTTTGGTGTATCGCTTCAGAGACAGTTAACATAGAACTTACATTAACGACTCGTCTAAACACTGGTAAAATCAATTATAGTTATCGATCTATCACTACGTCGTATCTCATTAGTAAATGAACACCACATAAAACCTTGCAATAATCGTAATAAGTAGGCCATTATCGTATTCTCTCTCATCATCACTGATTTCAGCCACCCTCTATTTCTTTCTGTGTCTTATCGCCATTTTGTTCTGGTATATATAGTAGGTAAAATTAGCGAGTTATTGGCGAAAAACATTTTTTTGTATAGAAATATAAGTATATTTATCATATATAAATAGTATTTTGTCAGAATGTTTTATATAATTTCAATAATAATATGCCTATTCGATTTTTTTTCTATAAATTAAATAATTACTTGCCTAAGTATTTTCTTGTAAACTCAATTATACACTTACATGGTGATTTTTCATATAAACGTTTTAATTTTCCTATGTTTTTTCATAATGGGTAAGATCGACACAGTTTCATGGCTGTCACTGAAACAGATGATTGGACTGTGAAAGTTATATTCGTATATCACCTTAAACCTCGTCCATGGGATGTTAAAAATCGGCGGCAACCATCTGAAATATCCTGATATGTCATAATTCATGCTGAACAATCATCAAGAATGGTATAGATTAGTCAACCTATTACATCTTTAAGGCTGAACACCACAGCTCTCACACCAACTCACGCACACATCCTAGAACACCACACCTCCCAGAAATGTCTCATTGGAAACCCATTCATATCATGGTCGTCTGTGAATTTAACAATATATATTTTGTTTTCTTTTACTTGATGATGTATTGTTAAGAAATACTGCTGATATAGGAAGTGGCACAGTAGTTCGCTATACCTAAATCTACCTAACACTATAAAAGGTGTAAAATTATATCAGTATAAAATATTACATGGCCCTGTTAACGGTGCCATGGGATACAGATTTGTTAATAGTTAAAAAAATTAAAACGTGATCGAAATGGAACGAGTTTAGTAAGAAAACCACCAAGTCCCACTATTAAGTGTGTATGTAAATGTCATCCTTGGAAAAGCTTCGTCAATTGAAGCCATACATAAGTTTATTGTTTGTCTTTGTATTGACATGTATGTGTCGCTGATACCTGTTAAACTTGATTGTATTTATTTTCGATTGATCATGTGTATTGGACATTTTCCCTGACTGTATAAAATGTTTAAATGTCGTGTACAATTTGACAGCCTTACATTTATAAAAGACAGGCTTTAGAATGACTGTAATTGATGTCACGCCTGGCCAGATATTGGATAACATGATGTGTCTATAACACGTACATGGTACTATCTATTTAAGTCTGTGTTATATGTGTTGATTAGCCAATAACAAACGTTTTGTTGATTTTTCAGGTCTCGTGTGTTCCTTGGTACCCGCAGCGCTTGGGGCGAGTAAGTCTAAACAAGAATGACAGCACTTTTATACACTGTCCACACCCACTTTTCTGTACAGTTTTTGGGAATCGAGATAAATAAAAGGAAGACAGAATTATATTGTAAAAATTCCATAAGAAACCATATTGATCCTTTATACATGTTTATTCAGGCTCTAAGATATCACGAAGGTAGATCTTTCCTTAAAATGTTTAGACGTCCAAATGCCTTTAAAAAGAAACTATCAACCTTGTGTTAAATGACTATCGATATATGATCATTACATACGATATAACTGGAACAATTTACGCCACAGTAGTAGCGTTATTAAAACTAGATGGCCGATTACTATTAGAAACAAACATGGAAACTATAGATGTTGTAAGAAATAAGACATGGGAAGTTAGGGTGTCGTAAGAACTAAAACATGGGAAATCCAGGTGTTGTAAGAACTAAAACATGGGAAATCCAGGTGTCGTAAGAACTAAAACATGGGAAGTCCAGGTGTTGTAAGAACTAAAACATGGGAAATCCAGGTGTTGCAAGAACTAAAAAATGGGAAATCCAGGTGTTGTAAGAACTAAAACATGGGAAATCCAGGTGTCGTAAGAACTAAAACATGGGAAATCCAGGTGTTGTAGGAACTAAAAACGGGAAGCCCAGGTGTTGTAAGAACTAAAAATGGGAAATCCAGATGTTGTAAGAACTCAAACATGAGAGTCCCAGGTGTTGTAAGGTAAAACATGGGAAGCCCTGGTGTTGTAAGGTAAAACATAGAAAGCCCAGGTGTTGTAAGAACTAAAACATGGGAAGCCCAGGTGTTGTAAGAACTAAAACATGTGAAATCCAGGTGTTGTAAGAACTAAAACATGGGAAGCCCAGGTGTTGTAAGAACTAAAACATGTGAAATCCAGGTGTTGTAAGAACTAAAACATGTGAAATCCAGGTGTTGTAAGAACTAAAACATGGGAAGCCCAGGTGTTGTAAGAACTAAAACATGGGAAGCCCTGGTGTTGTAAGGTAAAACATAGGAAGCCCAGGTGTTGTAAGAACTAAAGCATAGGAAGCCCAGGTGTTGTAAGAATTAAAGACGGGGAGCCCTGGTGTTGTAAGAACTAAAAAATGGGAAGCCCAGGTGTTGTAAGAACTAAAACATGGGAAGCCCAGGTGTTGTAAGAACTAAAAAATGGGAAATCCAGGTGTTGTAAGAACTAAAACATGGGAAGCCCAGGTGTTGTAGGAACTAAAACATGGGAAGCCCTGGTGTTTTAAGAAATAAAACATAGGAAGCCCAGGTGTTGTAAGGTAAAACATGGGAAGCCCTGGTGTTGTAAGGTAAAACATAGAAAGCCCAGGTGTTGTAAGAACTAAAACATGGGAAGCCCAGGTGTTGTAAGAACTAAAAAATGGGAAATCCAGGTGTTGTAAGAACTAAAAAATGGGAAATCCAGGTGTTGTAAGAACTAAAACATGGGAAGCCCGGGTGTTGTAAGAACTAAAACATGGGAAGCCCAGGTGTTGTAAGAATTAAAACATGTGAAATCCAGGTGTTGTAAGAACTAAAACATGGGAAGCCCAGGTGTTGTAAGAACTGACTAAAAAAAATGTGAAATCCAGGTGTTGTAAGAACTAAAACATGGGAAGCCCAGGTGTTGTAAGAACTAAAACATGGGAAGCCCAGGTGTTGTAAGAACTAAAAATGGGAAATCCAGATGTTGTAAGAACTAAAACATGGGAAGCCCAGGTGTTGTAAGAACTAAAACATGAGAGTCCCAGGTGTTTTAAGAACTAAAACATGAGAGTCCCAGGTGTTGTAAGAACCACAACATCGGAAGCCCGGGTGTTTTGAGAACTAAAACATAGAAAACCCTGGTGTTGTAAGAACTAGTTATACAAACACTGTAAACTGTTATACAAACACTGGATAGAGTTATACAAACACTGTAATAATGATAGACATACTGTTTTATAGACACACAAACACATGAGAAGTCCAATGATGTACAAACACTGTAATAATATAGCTATACAAACACTGTAATAATGATAGACATACTGTTATACAAACACTGTAATAATGATATTGTTACACTGTTATACAAACATAATAGACATAGGAATGATAGACACACTGTCAATAATGATAGACACACTGTTATAAAACACTGTAGTAATGATAGACACACTGTCATACAAACACTGTATAATGTGACAACTGTTATACAAACACTGTAGTAATGAGACACACTGTCATACAAACAAATAACATAGACACTGTCATACAAACACTGTAATGACGATAGGCACACTGTTATACAAACACTGTAATAATGATAGACACACTGTTATACAAACACTGTAGTAATGATAGACATACTGTTATATAAACACTGTAGTAATGATAGACATACTGTTATACAAACACTGTAGTAATGATAGACATACTGTCATACAAACACTGTAGTAATGATAGACACACTGTCATACAAACACTAGTAATGATAGGCACACTGTTATACAAACACTGTAGTAATGATAGACATACTGTTATACAAACACTGTAATAATGATAGACACACTGTTATACAAACACTGTAGTAATGATAGACATACTGTTATACAAACACTGTAGTAATGATAGACATACTGTTATACAAACACTGTAGTAATGATAGACATACTGTCATACAAACACTGTAGTAATGATAGACACACTGTCATACAAACACTAGTAATGATAGACATACTGTTATAGAAACACTGTAGTAATGATAGACATACTGTTATACAAACACTGTAATAATGATAGACACACTAATATACAAACACTGTAGTAATGATAGACATACTGTTATACAAACACTGTAATAATGATAGACACACTGCTATACAAACACTGTAATAATGATAGACACACTGCTATACAAACACTGTAATAATGATAGACACACTGCTATACAAACACTGTAGTAATGATAGACATACTGTTATACAAACACTGTAATAATGATAGACACACTGCTATACAAACACTGTAGTAATGATAGACATACTGTTATACAAACACTGTAATAATGATAGACATACTGTCATACAAACACTGTAGTAATGATAGACATACTGTTATACAAACACTGTAATAATGATAGACATACTGTTATACAGTTATACAAACACTGTAATAATGATAGACATACTGTTATACAAACACTGTAATAATGATAGACACACTGTTATACAAACACTGTAATAATGATAGACACACTGTTATACAAACACTGTAGTAATGATTGACACACTGTTATACAAACACTGTAATAATGATAGACATACTGTTATACAAACACTGTAATAATGATAGACACACTGTTATACAAACACTGTAATAATGATAGACACACTGTAATACAAACACTGTAATAACGATAGACATACAGTTATACAAACACTGTAATAACGATAGACCCACTGTTATACAAACACTGTAGTAATGATAGACATACTGTTATACAAACACTGTAGTAATGATAGACACACTGTTATACAAACACTGTAATAATGATAGACACACTGTCACACAAACACTGTAATAATGATAGACACACTGTTATACAAACACTGTAATAATGATAGACACACTGTTATACAAACACTGTAGTAATGATAGACACACTGTTATACAAACACTGTAGTAATGATAGACATACTGTTATACAAACACTGTAATAATGATAGACACACTCTTATACAAACACTGTAATAATGATAGACACACTGTTATACAAACACTGTAATAATGATAGACATATACAAACACTGTAATAATGATAGACACATTGTCATACAGTTATACAAACACTGTAATAATGATAGACACACTGTCACACTGTTATACAAACACTGTAATAATGATAGACATACTGTTATACAAACACTGTAATAATGATAGACATACTGTTATACAAACACTGTAATAATGATAGACACACTGTGATACAAACACTGTAATAACGGTAGGCATACTGTTATACAAACACTGTAGTAATGATAGACACACTGTCATACAAACACTGTAGTAATGATAGACATACTGTCATACAAACACTGTAGTAATGATAGACACACTGTCATACAAACACTAGTAATGATAGACATACTGTTATACAAACACTGTAGTAATGATAGACATACTGTTATACAAACACTTTAGTAATGATAGACACACTGCTATACAAACACTGTAATAATGATAGACATACTGTTATACAAACACTGTAGTAATGATAGACATACTGTTATACAAACACTTTAGTAATGATAGACACACTGCTATACAAACACTGTAATAATGATAGACATACTGTTATACAAACACTGTAGTAATGATAGACATACTGTTATACAGTTATACAAACACTGTAATAATGATAGACATACTGTTATACAAACACTGTAATAATGATAGACATACTGTCATACAAACACTGTAGTAACGGTAGGCACACTGTGATACAAAACACTGTAATAATGATAGACACACTGTAATACAAACACTGTAATAATGATAGACACACTGTGATACAAACACTGTAATCATGATAGATACACTGTTATACAAACACTGTAATAACGATAGACACACTGTCATACAAACACTGTAATGACGATAGGCACACTGTTATACAAACACTGCAATAACGGTAGGCACACTGTTATACAAACACTGTAATAATGATAGACACACTGTTATACAAACACTGTAGTAATGATAGACATACTGTTATACAAACACTGTAGTAATGATAGACATACTGTTATACAAACACTGTAGTAATGATAGACATACTGTCATACAAACACTGTAGTAATGATAGACACACTGTCATACAAGCACTAGTAATGATAGACATACTGTTATACAAACACTGTAGTAATGATAGACATACTGTTATACAAACACTGTAGTAATGATAGACACACTGTTATACAAACACTGTAGTAATGATAGACACACTGTCATACAAACACTAGTAATGATAGACATACTGTTATACAAACACTGTAGTAATGATAGACATACTGTTATACAAACACTGTAATAATGATAGACACACTAATATACAAACACTGTAGTAATGATAGACATACTGTTATACAAACACTGTAATAATGATAGACACACTGCTATACAAACACTGTAATAATGATAGACATACTGTTATACAAACACTGTAATAATGATAGACATACTGTTATACAAACACTGTAGTAATGATAGACATACTGTTATACAAACACTGTAGTAATGATAGACACACTGTTATACAAACACTGTAGTAATGATAGACACACTGTCATACAAACACTAGTAATGATAGACATACTGTTATACAAACACTGTAGTAATGATAGACATACTGTTATACAAACACTGTAATAATGATAGACACACTAATATACAAACACTGTAGTAATGATAGACATACTGTTATACAAACACTGTAATAATGATAGACACACTGCTATACAAACACTGTAATAATGATAGACACACTGCTATACAAACACTGTAATAATAATAGACATACTGTTATACAAACACTGTATTAATGATAGACATACTGTTATACAAACACTGTAGTAATGATAGACATACTGTTATACAAACACTGTAATAATGATAGACATACAGTTATACAAACACTGTAATAATGATAGCCATACTGTTATACAAACACTGTAATAACGATAGACACGCTGTTATACAAACACTGTAATAATGATAGACACACTGTGATACAAACACTGTAATAATGATAGACATACTGTTATACAAACACTGTAATAATGATAGACATACTGTTATACAAACACTGTAATAACGATAGACACACTGTGATACAAACACTGTAATAATGATAGACACACTGTCATACAGTTATACAAACACTGTAATAATGATAGACATACAGTTATACAAACACTGTAATAATGATAGACATACTGTTATACAAACACTGTAATAATGATAGACATACTGTTATACAAACACTGTAATAATGATAGACACACTGCTATACAAACACTGTAATAATGATAGACATACTGTTATACAAACACTGTAGTAATGATAGACATACTGTTATACAAACACTGTAGTAATGATAGACATACAGTTATACAAACACTGTAATAATGATAGACATACTGTTATACAAACACTGTAGTAATGATAGACATACAGTTATACAAACACTGTAATAATGATAGACATACTGTTATACAAACACTGTAATAATGATAGACACACTGTTATACAAACACTGTAATAATGACAGACACACTGTTATACAAACACTGTAGTAATGATAGACATACTGTTATACAGTTATACAAACACTGTAATAATGATAGACATACTGTTATACAAACACTGTAATAATGATAGACATACTGTTATACAAACACTGTAGTAATGATAGACACACTGTTATACAAACACTGTAATAATGATAGACACACTGTTATACAAACACTGTAATAATGATAGACATACTGTTATACAAACACTGTAATAACGATAGACACACTGTCATACAAACACTGTAATAATGATAGACATACTGTTATACAAACACTGTAATAACGATAGACACACTGTCATACAAACACTGTAATAATGATAGACATACTGTCATACAAACACTGTAGTAATGATAGACACACTGTTATACAAACACTGAAATAACGATAGACACACTGTCATACAAACACTGTAATGACGATAGGCACACTGTTATACAAACACTGCAATAACGGTAGGCACACTGTGATACAAACACTGTAATCATGATAGATACACTGTTATACAAACACTGTATTAATGATAGACACACTGTTATACAAACACTGTAATAATGATAGACACACTGTGATACAAACACTGTAATAACGACAGGCATACTGTTATACAAACACTGTATTAATGATAGACACACATTTATACAAACACTGTAGTAATGATAGACACACTGTTATACAAACACTGTAGTAATGATAGACATACTGTAATACAAACACTGTAATAATGATAGACACACTGCTATACAAACACTGTAATAATGATAGACATACTGTTATACAAACACTGTATTAATGATAGACACATTTATACAAACACTGTAATAATGATAGACACACTGTTATACAAACACTGTAATAATGATAGACACACTGTGATACAAACACTGTAATAATGATAGACATACTGTTATACAAACACTGTAATAATGATAGACATACTGTTATACAAACACTGTAATAATGATAGACATACTGTTATACAAACACTGTATTAATGATAGACACATTTATACAAACACTGTAATAATGATAGACACACTGTTATACAAACACTGTAATAATGATAGACACACTGTGATACAAACACTGTAGTAATGATAGACATACTGTCATACTGTTATACAAACACTGTAATAATGATAGACATACTGTTATACAAACACTGTAATAATGATAGACACACTGTGATACAAACACTGTAGTAATGATAGACATACTGTCATACTGTTATACAAACACTGTAATAATGATAGACACACTGTGATACAAACACTGTAGTAATGATAGACATACTGTCATACTGTAATACAAACACTGTAATAATGATAAACACTGTATTAATGATAGACACATTTATACAAACACTGTAATAATGATAGACACACTGTTATACAAACACTGTAGTAATGATAGACACACTGTTATACAAACACTGTAGTAATGATAGACACACTGTTATACAAACACTGTAATAATGATAGACATACTGTTATACAAACACTGTAATAATGATAGACATACTGTCATACAAACACTGTAATAATGATAGACATACTGTCATACAAACACTGTAATAATGATAGACATACTGTTATACAAACACTGTAATAATGATAGACACACTGTTATACAAACACTGTAATAATGATAGACACACTGTTATACAAACACTGTAATAATGATAGACATACTGTTATACAAACACTGTAATAATGATAGACATACTGTTATACAAACACTGTAATAATGATAGACATACTGTTATACAAACACTGTAATAATGATAGACATACTGTTATACAAACACTGTAATAATGATAGACATACTGTTATACAAACACTGTATTAATGATAGACACATTTATACAAACACTGTAATAATGATAGACACACTGTTATACAAACACTGTAATAATGATAGACACACTGTGATACAAACACTGTAGTAATGATAGACATACTGTCATACTGTTATACAAACACTGTAATAATGATAGACACACTGTTATACAGTTATACAAACACTGTAATAACGATAGGCATACTGTTATACAAACACTGTAATAACGATAGACACGCTGTTATAACGAGAGACAAACTGTTATATCGATAAATACACTATTATAATGATAGTCACACTGTTATACAAACACTGTAATAACGATAGACACGCTGTTATAACGATAGACAAACTGTTATATCGATAAATACATTATTATAATGATAGATACAGTATTATTACGGTAGATCAATTGTTACAACTAGATAATTGTCATCATCAGGTTTGTACAGGGAATATCATAACTTTGTCTAAAGTACATTTAACTTTAAACCATAATGTTTTATGATTCCCATCTCTGGTTATTAACAACTTCGGTGCAAATTTGTTTCGCAGATTTTAATTTCTGTCCTTTATGTGATAAGTGTGTGAAAACCATTCAATAGACGTAATAGATATTTACCGGCAGATCGACATCATCAAAACAACTACTGAAGACCAAATATTGATAAGTTGAGTCTATATGGAGAATGCAATGTACGGACTTAAAACTTGTTATATGTTGTTTTAGGTGAAGGATGGAAACACGGACCAGAATGAACTCCTTCCCGCCACATGCGGCACCGTCACTAACCAGGTGGTCACCTCTTCAGGTCGCTGGCTATGGGTAGAGTTTACCAGCGATGGGGCCGTCAACACGCACGCTCTGTACATGGTTCTTACCACTGTAGCCGCAAGTAAGGACACCAACTTCTCATTCTTAGATCGGATTTGAATGGTCCAGCTAGAGATGATGGTCACCATTATACCTTAAATAACAAAATGTATCACACTTCATCAAGTAGACATTATTAAATATGCCAATTAATTAGAACACATTGTAGTTATAGTTTATGTCAAATAAGTCGTGGATACAAATCGATATACAGTTTGAATCAGCAGTAAATACATTCATTTTCATTTATTATGTTTTAATTAATTTATTGAATTTTCCAGCGCATTCGATGGCTAACCTCACCGATCCTCTGGCAGGTAAGCCGTTTTGTACATTAACATTCATCATTAATCTATTGTCTTCACAGCCATCTGGTATACCATATTTAGTCAATAAATTATGATACTGTATATATATCCGATAGAACAAAAGATTGCACGTCATCCTTCTTCACTGTCATTAAGTCTAGTTGGAGTCCAATTGGTTCTATTTTAAGATAACACACATTATATGTTTATTATATAGAATTAAGGTTCTATTATTTGTGGTCAAAACACTTTGTACAACCTCTCACTTTTCCAACCAAACATTGAGCTATGTTCTGACTGTGTCCATTGTAACGGTACATATCACGCCAACAAGCACCTATTTCATTCATTACAAACTGCTACACTTGTTACCTACGCTTCACTTTTCACCTCAGTACCAATACGCTTCACAATGGTTATTCTTCTGATGAAGGTGATGGTGTATTGTCATCGAAACGTCAAATTTTTCTCTCTCTGTTTGTGGAACAAGAAATATTCTACAGTATGCAAAGGGAATAAGTAAAGGAAAGTCTTCTCAATACGTGTTTGATGTTTAAATAATATAAAATTATTTCATACCAAAACGATCAGGATTATGGTTCGGACAACTCCTGGGCTGTACCTTTTTTTATGTGGAGTTTGAATTTTCCAACCTTTTGGATTTAAAAAACTGCGACAGGAAATATTTTGCCGTGTTGCTGCTACGTTTACTGGTGTTAGCGTTATTATTCCCGGATAGTCCATTTTTGTATCACATATTTATATAAGTTAAACTTTCCAGTGCTACTGTGATATTAATTACGTTTAAGAATTAAGAAAAAAGTATTTTAACAGTTGACAAGAATATGAGTAATGTTTGGGATTACCATTGGAAATAGATTATACAGAACATGAAAGTTGTCCTGTTTTAAAAGTGATTACAATTACATATTCATGCACATTTAATAAAATCCGTAATGAAACCAGACCACGTGAAATAAAATCTTAATCGTCATTAAAGTGATTTCACTGAGCCGTGTGCAAATATACCAATACAGCTAATGGAATTATCGACCTGTAACATTAAAACATGTTTAATGATAGTGTGATACATGCCCACAGTAGACATCACAACTGTGTAGTAGTAGCATGTCTACCTCAGACCTAATCTGTATTGTCACATTAAAACTGCCTACATCACATCAGACCTGATCTGTATTATAACATTAGAACTGCCTACATCACATCAGACCTAATCTGTATTGTAACATTAAAACTGTCTACATCACATCAGATTTAATCTGTATTGTAACATTAAAAGATGTCTACGTTTACTGTCATCACCACGGTACCTGTAGATGTACATTTACATACTGTCATCACCACGGTACCTGTAGATGTACATTTTACATACTGTCATCACCACGGTACCTGTAGATATACTGTCATCACCACGGTACCTGTAGATATACATTAATGCCATCACCACGGTACCTGTAGATATACATTAATGCCATCACCACGGTACCTGTAGATATACATTTACTGTCATCACAACGGTACCTGTAGATATACATTTACTCTCATCACCACGGTACCTGTAGATATACATTTACTCTCATCACCACGGTACCTGTAGATATACTGTCATCACCACGTTACCTGTAGATATACTGTCATCACCACGTTACCTGTAGATATACTGTCATCACCACGGTACCTGTAGATATACTGTCATCACCACGTTACCTGTAGATATACTGTCATCACCACGGTACCTGTAGATATACTGTCATCACCACGGTACCTGTAGATATACTGTCATCACCATGGTACCTGTAGATATACTGTCATCACAACTGTACCTGTAGATCTACTGTCATCACCACGGTACCTGTAGATCTACTGTCATCACCACGTTACCTGTAGATATACATTTACTGTCATCACCACGGTACCTGTAGATATACATTTACTGTCATCACCACGGTACCTGTACATTTACTGTCATCACCACGGTACCTGTAGATATACTGTCATCACCACGGGACCTGTAGATATACATTTGCTGTCATCACCACGGTACCTGTAGATATACTGTCATCACCACGGTACCTGTAGATATACATTTACTGTCATCACCACGGTACCTGTAGATATACTGTCATCACCACGGTACCTGTAGATATACTTTCATCACAACTGTACCTGTAGATCTACTGTCATCACCACGGTACCTGTAGATCTACTGTCATCACCACGTTACCTGTAGATATACATTTACTGTCATCACCACGTTACCTGTAGATATACATTTACTGTCATCACCACGGTACCTGTAGATATACATTTACTGTCATCACCACGGTACCTGTACATTTACTGTCATCACCACGGTACCTGTAGATATACTGTCATCACCACGGTACCTGTAGATATACATTTACTGTCATCACCACGGTACCTGTAGATATACTGTCATCACCACGGTACCTGTAGATATACATTTACTGTCATCACCACGGTACCTGTAGATATACTGTCATCACCACGGTACCTGTAGATCTACTGTCATCACCACGGTACCTGTAGATATACATTTACTGTCATTACCACGGTACCTGTAGATATACTGTCATCACCACGTTACCTGTAGATATACATTTACTGTCATCACCACGGTACCTGTAGATATACATTTACTGTCATCACCACGGTACCTGTAGATATACTGTCATCACCACGGTACGTGTAGATATACTGTCATCACCACGGTACCTGTAGATATACATTTACTGTCATTACCACGGTACCTGTAGATATACATTTACTGTCATCGCCACGGTACCTGGTAATATTGGTGAACGATCATACTTGTATCGTCATTTCTTAATATCTAGTGGTGCTTTAGTCTATATGTTCACCGCTATATGGTATTCTTGTAAACAATTTCCATTCGGAAGGTTTAACTGCTAATGCTTCAAGGATATCCATTGTATTGGCACGTTAATAAGAGAAAAAAATCATCGATACCTGGCTGTTTCGCTTATGTGTTAAACTCTTCACCATTGTACATAGGGTAGTTAAAACTCGTGAAGTGGGTGTGTATTACTTGTGAACACATGTACACCCAAGTACTGGTGGCACTTAAAACACCTGAACGTGGACAATATAAGTCTGTGTTATGGCGGAAATCAACAGTGGTTTGTGATAGAGTATTGAGACTGTATAAACACGGAATGATCACACGGAGCTGTGTATATAGTGATGTACCCAGAGCGATAACTACCTGCTTCTGTTGTGGATATATCCTTGGATATTAAGAATATGATATTACGTTTCATCACTACAAAACTATGTGTAATATTTCATCTGATCGTTGATTACTGGTTACTGCTGTGTATAATTGGCAGCCATGTTGATATCATTTCAGCGTGTAAATCGTTCGAATTTCAATGCTCCAACTTTGTGTGTTTACCACGGGCTTACCTCTGTGATGGATTCAATGACTGTGGCTGCGAGAAAGACTGTGACGAATCAGATTGTATTGGTCTCGGGTTCGGTAAGTAATTTATCATGAAAAACTCTTGAATTACATAATTAGATAAATATAACGACAAAATCCAAAACCACAATTTTTATTTTGGCACTGAATACTAGAACATGGATTGGTACATTAATTAATGTGTTTTTTTCAAGGACAACAGTTAGCTATGCAAAAGATTCATGGCTAGAAGGTGTTACATAATCATAGAGGCACCTGTAAAGAATGATATCTTGGGACTGGCACGTTAAACACGATCACGTGTCTCAATAGGAATCGCATGCGGGCAACTAAATAAAAACAAAATACCAACATGTCAACACAATCATAATCTTAACTCAAATTCAATAAAACTAGGGTGAAACAAGAAAATACCAACATGTCAACACAATCATAATCTTAACTCAAATTCAATAAAACTAGGGTGAAACAAGAAAATACCAACATGTCAACACAATCATAATCCAAACTTGGGGTAAAATATGAACAACAGAAACATTTACACGGAAACCCATGAAAAATTACCAGAAGAAAAAGACCAGGTGTTCATGAAGAGTAAGCTTCTGTAATAGTTACATGAAGCCTGGAATCCTATTGATGAAGTAATCTACGGAAGTTGAAATCATTTTTACTTTTTTATCCTTCTGTGAAATAAACTATGGAAACTGCGTATTCCTGCGATTAAATACGGAAACCTGGGATCGATCGTTGAGTTCATCGTGAACTTTTACTACTTCTATAAAACAAGTTACGAAAACAGGACATTTTCTCGGTAAATTAATCTACAGAAGCTAAGTATTTCCTCGACTTAATAAGCTACGGGAGCCTGGGATCTTTGAGATCATCGTGACTTTGTAATTCTGTAAAATAAACTAAGGGAGCTTGGGATAAGCTGCAGGAGCCTATGACTCTCATGGTAAGATAAGCAATGCAAGCCTGGGATCATTGAGATAATTATGACTATTTAATCCCTCGGTATAACAGAACTATAAAATCATTGTTGTAACGTCTTAATATGGTCAACGCACGATCAGACCACTGTTACCTACCGGTACGGTATAAGGCGTACATAAGGATGTCTGGAGTTAGGTAGTCAGTGCAAAACATACATCAGAATACAGCTAGGTGGGAATATACACATAGAATGAGGCGGTATACATAGTTATGTATTTGACGGGGCCAACGATGAATGACAGTAATTGGATTACAAATCATGAACGGTAGTTGGGCCGGATAAGCATAGAATTAATCGTTTACTTAACATTGATTGAATTAGTTCTCTAGAAAAAAACCATATAATTGATCAGGCCACAAAAATACGGAACTGGATTTCAGTTGGATACACAGAGAATAACTTGGTTTACCTAAAATTAGAATCAAATGAATTACGTAAATATCGCATAGAAATGAATACACAACACAGTTGGTGTCGGAGTATGTAATCATGGGACTCACTAAGGCTACAAAATAAAACATGTTTTATAAATCAACTTATCAGCATCTTGAAGTAAATAAACAATAAGGAATGATCTATAAACTGAATTACTGGTGTCTATAAAGCTACACCACTTGGAACTATTCGGTGAAGTAACAACATGTTGAGGTCATTATTGTTTCTGCACGCCACTATATGTATCATAAAGTTCGTTCTCGTAATGTAGTTCCGGTATTTTTTATTGATGCAATTTAACATCATATCTTAACAGTATTTTATTTTGATATCTCTTATTGCAAATATTGTTAATAGTCATGAAAACCTCACCAAGGCTTACATGCTGGATGTTATCGATGAAGCAAAAATGTTAACATTCACTTGTTTGAAGCATGTAATCTCTCTTGTATTTGTTTAGAGGTCGCCATGGTAATCTTTCTTCTGATAATATTTTGGCCTCTTTTCATTGATCTTTACATTTTAAATTCAAATTTAGATTTTGTTGATATATTTGTTGTTCTTGTAATTAACATTAATTAATTCTGGTGTGGTTTCAGAATCGCTCACACTACTGGGCATGTCAGCGGGGATTGGGGTAGGAGTATTCATACTCATCTTCATCTTTGTGTGGTTGTGGGAGAGACGACGCCGGCGAATAGCCAAACAAAAGGAGAGAGAGGATAGAATGAAGGAAGAAGGAAGAGGTCGATCCTCCAAGAACAAGAAGGATGACAAGAAAGATAAAAAGGCTAAGGTGGCATGGCATAAATGATGTCGCTATTACATTGTTATCTCAGTCACGTTCTCAGGGTGTGATGTCTTATACCATCTACCGTCAGTACACATTGTCAGTCATAGTTTCTGTGACAGTTTGATAACTTCAATGGGTCTGTGTTCGTGTCGTGAAATTAATAGTTTGCATTAAAATTAAACATCAGATTCTGAACATTAGATATGAGACTTAATACACGGATGGAATCTGTGTTAGACTTGAGTTAACCGGTTAGGGTTTTGAAAGAGTCTTACTAAGCAAGTGTTTATCGGAAGGTCATGGCAGCATTCGTTAAGATACAATCCTACTCTGAAGGGGACAGTGTAATCCTACATGACAAACACTTGTTTCTGATGTACTGATATACCACGTGATGTACTGATATACCACGTGGTGTACTGATATATCACGTGGTGTACTGATATATCATATGGTGCAGGTCCCACGTAATGAGCTCGAAATACGACACTGATATTAAAGTGACCAATCGAGAGCTTGAATGACCGCAGTGAAGGCTCAGTCCTCGTGATCATTTGTCGTAACTGTTAATTGTCTGTAATAACACTGCTATTGTGTTGGCTGTGGTGGAGCGGGGAGGGTGGGATGGGGTGGGGTTAGGGTACAGGGTAAGTGGAGGGGGCGGGGCAGGAATTATAAGATATACATCGTGAGCATAATTACTAAGTATTGTAATGTGATATCTGTCATATGAACCATTGTTATGTAAATCCTGCATGTGCCAAACTCCATGTATGTTAAGGGTTTGTTTTCTGTACATTTTCGTGACGACCCGTTCTTTATCTATCATGTTCAACAACAGTTGAAAGTTTTGCTTTTGTTTGAATAGTCTTTTTGGGGATTTATTTATTTCCTTTATCACTTTGTCATATAGTTTAATTGTTTAGTAATTATTCTGAAGTTCACTGTTAATTGATACAAGATGCTAATTACCAGTGACACGTGGACTTTATAATGGTAAGAAATAAATCGAGAGATACACACTATGTCTAAACTGACATGTAATCCTTGGTAATCAAAGTGTCAGTCGGTCTTCCATTTGACGTCAGGTTGATAACATCACAACCACTTAGCAAGTTAGTTTTCTAGAACTTTTTGTCGTGTGAGTACCGTGGTTTTATGTTTGAAGTTGTGTATTTTTTGAAGGCCAAGATAAGTTTATGACGTACAACGAATTGAAATTCTGATTTAAAGAGTCACGTTTGAAAGTTAGAAAAATGTTGATGGTCTGAATTTATTGATATATGAACACTGCAGCTCAGCAACTAACTTCCACACGTTTGGGAATGCCGAAATCATCTGATTATGTAACAATGCATACTTGTAGTACACCTGTACTCCGCCTGACAAAAGGTGTGGTGTTGTTGGAGTCTACGGAACCCATCCTTTATTGTTCAAATTAGATTCAATTTTCCCTCTCGACTGTATAATTATGGAATGCTGTCAGTTATATTTATCAGTGGTCTACAGACTATTAACTTAAAGAACTGAATTAAAATGGCTGCTTAATTATCCTGATTAAATAATTAATGCCCTGTAATCGCCCACCTACATTGGGAGTTTACCTAGTCAAATTTGGATATTTACAGGTAAAAATATATTCGCTATAGAGTACCCTGTCCTTTCTGGCAATACATAATTTGCCATTTTATTGGTAGTAGATATTAACAAACATTTTATCTAGAGCAATGCATCTTGATTTTGTGCGTTAATTGGGAGGTAAAACTTTATGTGTGACAGCTGGTGTGTCGCCATTGTCGCGGGAAATAAAAAAAGTCACCGTTTTATCGCGAAAAACAACTTTGTCCCCGTATGGATTGTTTTTGTTAAATTGGCCATATTTATCAATAAATACAGCCATGATACCAATAAAGTTGTTTTGTTTTTGTGTGTAAGAAAGAAACGTTATCATCCGGTATATTGATTTTGAATTATATTCTTAGACGAAACCATAATGATACATGTTATGATTTACCATTAGGTTTAATCCAATCTTTTTAAACCTACATAAATAAACAGCAATACGCCTCCATCGCTAGCCCCATTAGGAGTTGAATCTGATGTTTGTAAGTGCTGATATAAACAGGAATTATTTTTCTACGATTTCATAACTGATTCCAATGCTTTGTTCTATTTTTCAGAGAAAAAAGACGGAGATATATTGGGTGAGCTGAGCTGGGCTGAGGCGATATCTATTTTTTAGTTTTTACAACTGTCTGTGAACTGAAATCTAGAAACGTTTTTCTTCTAAACATGCCCTTATGTAAAAGTCTCGTGACGTTTTTCTTCTACCAAATGCGCCCTTATGTAATCTGGTGAATTTTTTCTTCACATGTCCTCAAGTTAAATTTAAGGACATTTTGTCTTCTGAACATGCTCTTATTTAAAATCTAGAGACGTTTTCCTCTGAAGATGAACTAAAGTTAAATCTAAGGATTTCTTTTCTAAACATGCTGTTATGTAAAATCTAGAGGCATTTTCTTCTGAAGATGAACTAAAGTTGAATATAAGGATTTCTTTTCTAAACAGGCTCTTATGTAAAATCTAGAGACGTTTTCCTCTGAAGATGAACCAAAGTTAAATCAAAGGATTTTTTTTCTAGACAGACTCTTATGTAAAATTTAGAGACGTTTTCCTCTGAAGATGAACTAAATTTGAATATAAGAACGTTTCTCTAAACACTTCATCTTATACTTATTCGGATGTTCTTCACACCATGCGAGGATCAGTATGATAAGGGTTAAACTCTGGCTTTATATCAATATATATTTATATACAAATTCCCAGAGCAGTTCTTCTAGTGTAACTGACCCGTCGTTAAATACTAATCCTACATACTGTCATTACGTATGAAGACATTACCTGTAAAAGGGCAGTTATTAAGGACAACAAAATTACTGGAATACTATACTGTATAGTTATTGATTGAACCGTAAAATAAACGGGTTTATGGCTACTAGCCAAACCTTAACCATTATCATACTGCATGCTACTTAATACAGGGGAAATAACTGTGATAAGACCTGGAATAATATAGATTATAATGCATGTTGTGATATGTAAAATCAGGTTGCTTGTTTCGACTGATATGTGATTTTTTTATGATTTTAATGTTATGTTTGTGTTACTGAATGGTTTTATCCAGTTGATTCGGCTCAGCCACAAAATTTCAACATTAATTATGCCAGAACATTAAAACTTGTGTACCTATGTTCATCACTAGTCGCACCAGCAACCTGCTTTTTCATGATGATATAACCAAGTTATTTCACAGATGCCTGTCCAGTGATGATCAATGACCAACCTCTGCTGAAGCCAACTGCATTCCTCTCTCTTGCTTGATCTATTGACAAATCGTCATTTTTTTTTTTTTTTTTGACGACTGTAACCAACCTTTCTCTGTTACCAATAGTTCCGTGGTGAACAGATAACAAACAAAACACGTGAATCCTAATTACGATGATGATAAGAACTTCGGTCTCAATGTCTCTGGAGAACCTACAATATCGTCATAGAAAATATCTTTATATTTACACAGTTTTATCGTCATCGATTGGTTACCATTGAAACACAGAAAGTTGTTTGCCGTCTAAGATATTATATTGTAAATCATCTAATATTGAAAGATTCCTTCAGTGGGCTAAATTGTTCCCTCTGGTCTGTGTTAATTTCCCACTACGAAACAAACTCGTCGTTTTATGGAGTTTTTGTTGATGTTTGGTGTATATAAAGTACCCCTGTCCCCCAACAACATGGTGATTTACAGTATAACATTAAATGCTTTCTTCCTGCTTGATTGTCGTCTCGACGTTCGGAATGATTCTTTTCAGCATGATATTAGAAAACATAATACATTTTGACAACTCCGTAAATGCATGCGCTGTAACTCGGTTGTTTCCAAGAAATTATTTAAAATCCGTGACATAGGCATCTGCCTAGCAACCTTAAAACTAGAAGACAGAAACTCTTTAACATCTGGATGGTCTCAGCAATAACGATAACACCAACAGAAAATATTACTTTACAAAATTTTCCTAACTACAGAAATATCAATACATTTAAAATACAAACCATTTCATTAAAGTAAAAACGATACACATCAACGAGGCGTGAAAAGTCGAGGATCCCTCCTAGATCTGATGTAAACTTCTGTAGGGTTCTGTTTATCACATTTATAATTTTCTTAACAACTGTTTTTCTTTAAATTGCTGTAAATTCCTCGCGGCGATATTTTCTTTCATTTATTTTTCTTTGGTGAAGTTTCATCGTCACGATGGAATGGGAATATTTAGCAAAACACAGCTCTGCTAGGTACACCAGCATATGTGTAATCTAACAAGGTCATTACACTGAGAACAGAAATGTTTTACATTGAGAACAGAAAAGTTTTGTGCTGTATAACGATATCTCACAACATCTTCCTGACCACAGCAGTATTAATACCTGACAAACATCGCTCTGCTTCAGTAACAGAACGTCGTGAAACACAATACAATAATTTCTTAAAAAAAGGAATAATTCATGACCTACTACTCTATCCTGTGTTAACGTATCGGTCAAAACTTATAACCGATATAACTTCAAACCACTACCAGAACTGGAAGATATTTTGTGAGAATACCTTTAGAGACTAGTTATGATAATTTCCATATTTAACCGATATGTTTGTGTGGCATTACGTTTAGTTTTGTTCCTACGCAAAAGATATATATGGTACAGTTTTCTAGTGATAATAAGCTGTTCGTCACCAGAGGACATTTTCAGCAATATGTTGTGACATGAAGTATCTAGCAGATATATTTTTGTCACAGCGATATTTTTTCTTCAGAACCATTTTATTTCATATAGTAAAATATGTATTTGTCACGTGGCGAGTGGATACCTGTGTGAGTGCTGTGCTGCTGTCTTGTTCATGTTGAGAATGTTTTCGAGGAGTGTTAGAGAACCATCAATGTTTATTTACAGCCGATGTGAGGCACTGATTGTACCCACGTGTATGAGAGTGATGTTATGTCTTCCGTTGTTATAAATTGTGATGCACATACCAGAGAAACATCTTCTATTTCTCTTCCGGACAAAGATGTAGTGTTAGAGACTATCTTTGATGAAAACCTTAGACTCTCATAGTCTCGTAATAGGGAGAGTTTAAGAAAGGATCTATGGAACAAACTTTGAAAGAACTTAGTATTAAATGTATTGCTACAAATCTTGCCCTATTGGTGTTTAAGGAATAGATATAAGGAAGGAAATGTACGCTGAACAGTTTACTATAGAAATATCGACTCTTTGTAATGTGTACACACACTTTTGGAGGATTTTAGTACAACGGGTTTGCATACAACGGCATTCGTCTATCTGTTTGGGAAGGATGATGACAATTTTGCGACTATCGACGAAAAACAAAAAATCGAAAGTTTGTTTTGATGAAGAAACGCAAAGAGCATTTCTTATTGTATGAATGAATATCCCTGCGAACGTATGAATGTCTAAGTTGTGAATGTTTACATATGATGTCTTTGTTAACACCCACTAGTGATATTGCAACATTACCTGTGCAATGCATGTGTGCGAACAAAAATGTCTGGGTACGTGCCTTGTGCAGGTCCGTTTTTTATAGTATCATACGTACATGTATCATATATTAGTTTATTTTAGTACAATTGTATGGATGTCGGTACTAACGGTGAAGTTATGGTACCAACTAAAGTTATTTTATATTTTATATTAGTAGTAATTTAAAGTGTTTATATGATCACACTTGTCTTTAAAAAGTGCTCTATATGTGCACGTGCGACGTATGTATTTGTTGATATGTTTTGCGCATGTTCGCACTTGTTATGTATATTTGCACGTGTGATCCTTGTATAATGATTGTGTATGTGTGTGCATTACATTTCGTGTGATCGTAACCACATGCACTCTGCATGTTTTCACATTTGATAAGTGTGATGCACGTGCATGATGTTTTAGATACTTTGTATCACATGAGAGGCGTGAACATTTTACATCGTGTCACAGTCTATATCATCATACGGTTTCATCTGCGTTACAAATAATGTAAAACTCGGAATTGGTTTTCAACGTGTGTTCAATTTCAGACATGCTTTCGTTGACTGGCGTGAATTCTCTTATCACTATGATAATATGATGTGTTTATGATAATATGATATGTTTATGACAATATGTAAAACACAACAAAAAAAGTCTTCAGACACAAAAATTGTATTAAAATTTCCTTCATAAGATCAGCAAATACCATGAAAGACTCCTGACATTGGCGGTGGATAATGAACGACATAGGTACATGTGACATAGAGGATTTTGGTAAATAAAAGTTTTCACTGAAGGCACCAATATACATGGTACACGTCACAAAGAAGGAAATTACAGTTGTATCTGATATCATCAGTGTTTGTGTCTGAGAAATGTATATTAATGAAATAAAGGCTTGTGATATGATGTGATTTAAATTGTTATGTATTTTGTTTACTGTCTTTATTGATATATATATAATGTATGTCACTTTACTTCCCCGGTAGTGTTTATACAGGTACCGCCATCTACCATCTCCTGGTGATGGGACCTGCGGGATATTTACAACAATAATACTATGTAGCAGCATTGTAAACAATTACATTTAAACCAGAGTTCTGGTGTTAATTTCTAACAGAAAAAGAAATACATGCAGTCCACGCCAATTATACCATTAAAGGTAGGATTGAATTACTGTCCTATTGTCTTGTCCTACTGTCGGATCACCGCTTTCCTGCTGTAAGTTGTGTGACCCTCAACAATACCTCACGTCTCTTAATGACCAATGTTAAAGGTTCGCTACATGTTATGCTTTAGGATGTAGACACTAGAAGTAAAGAACTCCTGGACGATATGATGTTTAACATATCGTACAACCGTTATTTCGAACTTAAACAGTATCTGCAAAACATAACAAAACGAACGTTTTACTGTGACTGGATGAAATCTATATTGTAAACTAGAGTACACACATCACATTAACAGAAATCAATATTCCATTCTGTACTGATCAATGTCGGTGTTGTGTATGTTTTATTGTGTAAATAAAGTTATCTTTTGAAACAAGCTGCTTTATACAAACTGCGACATTAAAATGCCATATGTTGAAGGTTATGTTATCAATTCTGATAAACACTTCGGAAAATTCAGACTTATGAAAACAAGTCCGCAAGGAGATGGACATCAGAATCGCAGACCCCATTCCTACTGGAGATAAAGAATGACATTTTTATGTTTATGTGGAGTGGCTTGTCCATCTCTGAATGGTAGAGGTTCACAAAAGTAGATCTATAAAACATCAGACGTTGTGGAGTGGCATGTCTATCTCTGAATGGTAAAGGTTCACTAAAGTTTACCTATAAAACAACAGACGTTGTGGAGTGACATGTCTATCTCTGAATGGTAAAGGTTCACTAAAGTTTACCTATAAAACAACAGACGTTGTGGAGTGACATGTCTATCTCTGAATGGTGAAGGTTCACTAAAGTTTACCTATAAAACAACAGACGTTGTGGAGTGGCATGTCTATCTCTGAATGGTAAAGGTTCACTAAAGTTTACATATAAAACAACAGACGTTGTGGAGTGGCATGTCTATCTCTGAATGGTAAAGGTTCACTAAAGTTTACCTATAAAACAACAGACGTTGTGGAGTGGCATGTCTATCTCTGAATGGTGAAGGTTCACTAAAGTTTACCTATAAAACAACAGACGTTGTTGAGTGGCATGTCTATCTCTGAATGGTAAAGGTTCACTAAAGTTTACCTATAAAACAACAGACGTTGTTGAGTGGCATGTCTATCTCTGAATGGTAAAGGTTCACTAAAGTTTACCTATAAAACAACAGACGTTGTGGAGTGGCATGTCTATCTCTGAATGGTAAAGGTTCACTGAAGTTTACCTATAAAACAACAGACGTTGTGGGGTGGCATGTCTATCTCTGAATGGTAAAGGTTCACTAAAGTTTACCTATAAAACAACAGACGTTGTGGAGTGGCATGTCTATCTCTGAATGGTAAAAGTTCACTAAAGTTTACCTATAAAACAACAGACGTTGTGGGGTGGCATGTCTATCTCTGAATGGTAAAGGTTCACTAAAGTTTACCGATAAAACATCAGACGTTGTGGAGTGGCATGTCTATCTCTGAATGGTAACGGTTCACTTACGTAGATCTATAAAACAACAGACGTTGTGGAGTGGCATGTCTATCTCTGAATGGTAAAGGTTCACTAAAGTTTACCTATAAAACAACAGACGTTGTGGAGTGGCTTGTCTATCTCTGAATGGTAAAGGTTCACTAAAGTTTATCTATAAAACAACAGACGTTGTGGAGTGGCTTCGACCAGAGATCATGACAGGAGACATCCGAAGTTGTCGGTACGTTTTTTACAAGTGGTGATTTGGATTTATGTATTATTCTCTTCCGAATTATCCAGTAATGTAAGGAGACAATACCTAGTGACGTAATTTTGTTTTATTTATTTTCTTATGTGTATCACTGAAGTTGATCCCTGGATTGAGAATATCTACGACTCTAACGGTTATCGTCTGTCATTACCGATAAACTAACACTCCCGTGTTGATGCTGTCATCTGCCTCAATCGGAAAGATGGCCCAGGCTAGCGTCAGAAGTCATGGGTATATTGAGGATTAGATGATGAAAGGTGCTCCGTAAAAAGTGATGCGTTAACATAACCATTATTTCAGAAATGCGGTTTACACGCTGAACTCCACGTGTCTGAATGCTTGTATCCCAATGGAAAGTAACTGTGAACTCAAGACAGCCAATCTTCTGTATTCTTATAAATCTTAAATTTTCGTAAGACGAAGAAAATTAACTAGTCAAACAACAATTTCATACCTCTATTCTCCGACTCTAACATTTGTAGACACTCAATTTCAAAAGATCCGAAAATGAAATGTTTTACTTACACAAACATTAACAAAATTGGTTTTGTTTTCCTTAAAGGGGACGGTTTTTCACTGGTGAACGTTTTGCGGAGAAAACTTTTTTCTACAAGATGAAACTAATTCATTTTTTTCTTATTCCAAGAAACAAACTTCACCTTCAAAAGTATAACTCTCTGTATGTCAATTTTCAGAACACAAACTCACACATTCAAAATATTTAATATACAAAAGCTGTCTGTACCAAACATCTTAATAGAGAGAGGTTGTCTGTACCAAACATCTTAATATATAGAAGTTGTCTGTACCAAACATCTTAATAGAGAGAGGTTGTCTGTACCAAACATCTTAACATATAGAAGTTGTCTGTACCAAACATCTTAATATGTAGAAGTTGTCTGTACCAAACATCTTAATATGTAGAAGTTGTCTGTACCAAACATCTTAATATATAGAAGTTGTCTGTACCAAACATCTTAATATGTAGAAGTTGTCTGTACCAAACATCTTAATATGTAGAAGTTGTCTGTACCAAACATCTTAATATGTAGAAGTTGTCTGTACCAAACATCTTAATATATAGAAGTTGTCTGTACCAAACATCTTAATAGAGAGAAGTTGTCTGTACCAAACATCTTAATATGTAGAAGTTGTCTGTACCAAACATCTTAATATGTAGAAGTTGTCTGTACCAAACTTCTTAGATATGTAGAAGTTGTCTGTACCAAACATCTTAATATATAGAAGTTGTCTGTACCAAACATCTTAATATATAGAAGTTGTCTGTACCAAACATCTTAATATATAGAAGTTGTCTGTACCAAACATCTTAATATACAAAAGCTGTCTGTACCAAACATCTTAATATATAGAAGTTGTCTGTACCAAACATCTTAATATATAGACGTTGTCTGTACTAAACATCTTAATATATAGAAGTTGTCTGTACCAAACATCTTAATATATAGACGTTGTCTGTACCAAACATCTTAATATACAAAAGCTGTCTGTACCAAATATCTTAATATATAGAAGTTGTCTGTACCAAACATCTTAATATACAAAAGCTGTCTGTACCAAATATCTTAATATATAGAAGTTGTCTGTACCAAACATCTTAATATACAAAAGCTGTCTGTACCAAACATCTTAATATACAAAAGCTGTCTGTACCAAACATCTTAATATATAGAAGTTGTCTGTACCAAACATCTTAATATATAGAAGTTGTCTGTACCAAACATCTTAATATATAGAAGTTGTCTGTACCAAAGATCTTAATAGAGAGAGGTTGTCTGTACCAAACATCTTAACATATAGAAGTTGTCTGTACCAAACATCTTAATATACAAAAGCTGTCTGTACCAAACATCTTAATATATAGAAGTTGTATGTACCAAACATCTTAATATACAAAAGCTGTCTGTACCAAACATCTTAATATATAGAAGTTGTCTGTACCAAACATCTTAATATGTAGAAGTTGTCTGTACCAAACATCTTAATATATAGAAGTTGTATGTACCAAACATCTTAATATACAAAAGCTGTCTGTACCAAACATCTTAATATATAGACGGTGTCTGTACCAAATATCTTAATATATAGAAGTTGTCTGTACCAAACATCTTAATAGAGAGAGGTTGTCTATACCATTATAGCATTATATGCAAATCTCATTAAACCACACCAAATTAGTTTATTACATTCTCAATAAAATCAATTTATACCATAAAATACCGGGATGAAATTGTGTGTTTAACCATACGGCCTAATACCAGATTTAGAAAGGCAATTTCTACCGGAACAATTGTGCAGGTTTATTGAGGAAACTACTTAATAAAACACCCTGTCCTTATTTACACTTACGTAAAATTAGAATTATTTCTACTCTGTTAGAAATTCTCTCCCCTGCCCTGGTACGTCAGAAACTCCGGAAAAGATCACTTTGTTTGTTGTACACTTCACCGTCCCGACAAACCATTGATCACTGTGACTGGACTGACATACAAACATCTGTTTGTCTGTGTCCCTGGTGGTCATCAATATAGGTTTGTTGATATTGTAATTCAGAATCGAAAATTATTAAACTGGCAACAGTGTACTTTTGGCTTGAGACGCAGGTCCACTATACAATACTTCTATTATCTGAAATTTGCCTAATTCATGGGTAATGATTTAAAAAAACAACAACAACAACAAACAATACACAAAAAAACAAAAACAAAATAAAAAATGAAGTTTTAAATTAAAGAAAAATACAACAAATCGAAGAAAAATGATCGAAATTAGTAAAGACATTATAACGCGATTCATAAATTCCATGAAAGAAATCAAGCTTTTGATAAAACATTTGAGCGACAGAAACAGCGATTTCTAATTTTAATTTTAAAGAACCTATGATGAATGTACTCTTCAGCTGTGTGTTTTGTGTACAATCTTTGTGATGGCAGGCAGTAAACAATTGTGGTAGACTATAAGTCCCCGAGGTTTGCAGTAACCTGTATGTCATCCTTAGAGTCCTCCAAGTTGTAACAAGGTTCAGAATATACACATATAATTGACGGCACCTCCCCATCTACATTTTTTTTATTTTTCTTTCGATCACTTTGGATTTTCCTCTGTCGCCCCCTAGGTTTCAACTTTATTTCCAACACTGACGAGTCTTAGAAGGAGAAACTGCTGTGTGATGTAGCAACAATGACGAGTCTTGGAAAGAGAAACTGCTGTATGATGTAGCAACACTGACTAGTCTTAGAAGGAGAAACTGCCGTATGATGTAGCAACACTGACGAGTCTTGGAAAGAGAAACTGCTGTATGATGTAGCATCACTGACGAGTCTTGGAAAGAGAAACTGCTGTATGATGTAGCAACACTGACGAGTCTTAGAAGGAGAAACTGCCGTATGATGTAGCAACACTGACGAGTCTTAGAAGGAGAAACTGCTGTATGATGTAGCAACACTGACGAGTCTTAGAAGGAGAAACTGCTGCATGATGTAGCATCACTGACGAGTCTTGGAAAGAGAAACTGCTGTATGATGTAGCAACACTGACGAGTCTTAGAAGGAGAAACTGCTGTATGATGTAGCAACACTGACGAGTCTTAGAAGGAGAAACTGCCGTATGATGTAGCAACACTGACGAGTCTTAGAAGGACGAAACAGCTGTGTGATGTAGCAACACTGACGAGTCTTAGAAGGACGAAACAGCTGTATGATGTAGCAACACTGACGAGTCTTAGAAGGACGAAACAGCTGTATGATGTAGCAACACTGACGAGTCTTAGAAGGACGAAACAGCTGTATGATGTAGCAACACTGACGAGTCTTAGAAGGAGAAACTGCTGTATGATGTAGCAACACTGACGAGTCTTAGAAGGACGAAACAGCTGTATGATGTAGCAACACTGACGAGTCTTAGAAGGAGAAACTGCTGTATGATGTAGCAACACTGACGAGTCTTAGAAGGAGAAACAGCTGTATGATGTAGCAACACTGACGAGTCTTAGAAGGAGAAACTGCTGTATGATGTAGCAACACTGACGAGTCTTAGAAGGACGAAACAGCTGTATGATGTAGCAACACTGACGAGTCTTAGAAGGACGAAACAGCTGTATGATGTAGTGCAATTCATTATTTGGCTCTGCAGTTGGGTCATATTTCAAATTTGTACTTAATGCCCTTTACAGTTGGTGTTTTTGTATCTTTATTTGGTAACTTTAACCAGAAACTGGGATATCAATTTCATGACACATATGGATTATGTAGACAAGTACCTCAACACTGGTAATCATGGTGCGTAGGCTTTTCTGTGCGGATTATATTCATGGGGTCTGTCATTTTAAAACAAAACAAGATGTTTATTGTCCTTTTCATTTTGTTAGGAGTCGTGTCCAATACGGAATGAACTCTTAGAAAGTCGTTACTGAATTGGAAAGCGTTTTTGATATACAAAAAAAAAAAGAATTTAATGGGGGGGGGGGGGGGGGGGGGGTCGAATTGCAGACTAATACCATACGAAAGACAGATAGGCGAACACTGTCATTACTTAATACGTGTCATTCAGTGATAACCGTGATACGGTTTATTTATACACAATGTCAAAAACCTGATAAAGCAGGTCTTCTAACTAACTAAGTCTAAAACCAAAACTTCCCTATAACCAACTTTAACATGATTATCACCATAACGAAGCGATAACTTATAGCTGGCGAACTGATGACCATATATGACCCTGGTCTCCCAGCAAAAGTAAAACATTTCTATAGTAAAAAATAAAAATTGGAAATGTCGAGACCAGGCTCTCCAGCGACACTTAAGGCCATTTAAGTATTGAATAGGATTCCGTTACACTATTAATCATGGTCGTTTATAGATTGGTTAATGGAAGTTCCTAGGGATTTTTGTCTGATATACCTCTATGATACAATTGTGTGATACACCTGTGTGATATACATGTGTGATACACCTGTGTGATATACATGTGTGATATACCTGTGTGATATACATGTGTGATATACATGTGTGATATACATGTGTGATATACATGTGTGATATACATGTGTGATACACCTGTGTGATATACATGTGTGATATACATGTGTGATATACATGTGTGATATACATGTGTGATATACATGTGTGATATACATGTGTGATATACATGTGTGATATACCTGTGTGATATACATGTGTGATATACATGTGTGATATACATGTGTGATACACCTGTGTGATATACATGATATACATGTGTGATATACATGTGTGATATACATGTGTGATATACATGTGTGATACACCTGTGTGATGTACCTGTGTGATATACATATGTGATATACCTCTATGATACAATTGTGTGATACACCTGTGTGATATACATGTGTGATATACCTGTGTGATATACATGTGTGATATACATGTGTGATATACATGTGTGATATACATGTGTGATATACATGTGTGATACACCTGTGTGATATACATGTGTGATATACATGTGTGATATACATGTGTGATATACATGTGTGATATACATGTGTGATACACCTGTGTGATGTACCTGTGTGATATACATATGTGATATACCTCTATGATACAATTGTGTGATACACCTGTGTGATATACATGTGTGATATACCTGTGTGATATACATGTGTGATATACATGTGTGATATACATGTGTGATATACATGTGTGATATACATGTGTGATACACCTGTGTGATGTACCTGTGTGATATACATATGTGATATACCTCTATGATACAATTGTGTGATACACCTGTGTGATATACATGTGTGATATACCTGTGTGATATACATGTGTGATATACATGTGTGATACACCTGTGTGATGTACCTGTGTGATATACATATGTGATATACCTCTATGATACAATTGTGTGATACACCTGTGTGATATACATATGTGATATACCTGTGTGATACACCTGTGTGATGTACCTGTGTGATATACATATGTGATATACCTGTGTGATACACCTGTGTGATGTACCTGTGTGATATACATGTGTGACATACCTGTGTGATACACCTGTGTGATATACATGTGTGATATACCTGTGTGATATACATGTGTGATATACATGTGTGATACACCTGTGTGATGTACCTGTGTGATATACATATGTGATATACCTCTATGATACAATTGTGTGATACACCTGTGTGAATACATATGTGATATACCTGTGTGATACACCTGTGTGATGTACCTGTGTGATATACATATGTGATATACCTGTGTGATACACCTGTGTGATGTACCTGTGTGATATACATGTGTGACATACCTGTGTGATACACCTGTGTGATATACATGTGTGATATACCTGTGTGGTACACCTGTGTGATGTACCTGTGTGATATACATGTGTGACATACCTGTGTGATACACCTGTGTGATATACATGTGTGATATACCTGAGTGATATACATGTGTGATACACCTGTGTGATATACATGTGTGACATACCTGTGTGATACACCTGTGTGATATACATGTGTGACATACCTGTGTGATATATATGTGTGACATACCTGTGTGATATACATGTGTGACATACCTGTGTGATATACATGTGTGACATACCTGTGTGATATACCTGTGTGACATACCTGTGTGATATACATGTGTGACATACCTGTGTGATATACATGTGTGACATACCTGTGTGACATACCTGTGTGATATACATGTGTGACATACCTGTGTGATATACATGTGTGACATACCTGTGTGATATACATGTGTGACATACCTGTGTGATATACATGTGTGATATACATGTGTGACATACCTGTGTGATATACATGTGTGACATACCTGTGTGATATACATGTGTGGCATACCTGTGTGATATACATGTGTGATATACATGTGTGACATACCTGTGTGACATACCTGTGTGATATACCTGTGTGATATACCTGTGTGACATACCTGTGTGATATACCTGTGTGATATACATGTGTGACATACCTGTGTGATATACCTGTGTGATACACCTGTGTGATATACATGTGTGACATACCTGTGTGATATACATGTGTGATATACATGTGTACTATACATGTGTGACATACCTGTGTGATATATATGTGTGATATCCATGTGTGACATACCTGTGTGATACACCTGTGTGATATACCTGTGAGATATACCTGTGTAATATACCTGTGTGATATACCTGTGTGATTCACCTGTGTGATATATCGGTGTGATATACCTGTGAGATATACCTGTGTGATATACATGTGTGACATACCTGTGTGATACAATTGTGTGACATACCTGTGTGGTACACCTGTGTGATATACCTGTGTGATATACATGTGTGACACACCTGTGTGACATACCTGTGTGACATACCTGTGGGTTTACCTGTATGATATACCTGTGTGACATACCTGTTTGACATACCTGTGTAACACACCTGTGTTATACACCTCTGTGATATACCTCTGTGATACAATTGTGTGATACACATGTGTGATATACCGGTGTGATATACCTGTGTGATATACCTGTGTGATACCTGTTTGACATACCTGTGTAATATATCTGTATGACATACCTGTGTGACATACCTGTGTGATATACATGTGTGACATACTTGTATGACATACCTGTGTGATATACCTGTGTGACATACCTGATACAGGTACTGCTGATAATTGATACAACTGACATTACAGGTAGATCGATCTATTGTCAAGGTAAACAAAATATATAGGTATGTATATGTATAACCAGGTAACCAGCGTCTACAACTTGTACACACAACGATGTATGTCAATAATTAAACAGGACCATCTCCTGTCCTCATCTCTATATAGACTGTCAAAGGGTCTGCGGGGACCAGAGACAATTAAAACCAAGAATGAATTATAAAACACCAATTTGCCATTACATAGCAACGTATGACAAGCGCTTCATAACAATTGTACCAATCAAGTGTACTCTTACGTGCTTTTTAATATCCGACCTAACATTCAGTAATGGAAATGATAACAAAACTCCCATGTCACGTACTGTTTTTATAGACCATACAGTTATATGTGTTTAGGAAAATAGTCACCATTGATGTAAATAAGATCAACTTAAAATTAATCTATAATCGCTATGATTAATTTCGAGGTTTAGATAAACCT
This sequence comes from Ylistrum balloti, assembly GCF_031769215.1. Classification (NCBI taxonomy): domain Eukaryota; kingdom Metazoa; phylum Mollusca; class Bivalvia; order Pectinida; family Pectinidae; genus Ylistrum; species Ylistrum balloti. The sequence continues at coordinate 33,316 of NW_026783002.1, forward strand.
ATGGTTCAATGTCTCGCAGACCAATGTTCAAATTAGAACTAGAAATTCGACAGTAATGGTTGAAAACAAGTTTTGTATAAGGGCTTGTATATAACAGTATCACATCCGAACGCGTCCTTTACTTTGTAACACCGTTTTTATGGGTTTTTTTCACAGACTTTATTTGTACATGGTGACAAAAGACCTTGAGCCATATCGATGATGAAATGACAAACTCGATCTAATTACCCTTATTTCAATTTCAATTTCCAATTCTACAGTCCCGGGGGTCCGCATACAGAATAGATAACAGATATAACACAGAATAAATATCACAGTCACATGAAACATAGAACTATTAAATGTACAAAGTATGGAACTATCGGTAAAAGGCATTCATGAGTCGTGCTTTAAATGCGGTGAGAGACAAATAAAACATATCACAGTGTGAAACAAGACCAAGAGAGTTAAAAGTTGAGTTCTGTTTAAAACATTACATTTTCTAACATCTAAACGACTTCTCTGGCAGTAAAATTGAATTGAACGAGTAGATCATAGATTACGACCTGGTACTAAAAACCATATTTGCTCGACTAAATATGGGCAATCAAAAACACTATTTACACAATCGAAAAAAAAAATACAAATAATCGTCACAACGGTATCAAGGAAACACTACTAGTCATTCCTGGCATTAACTCTATCGGTCAGCTGACGTCACACAGTAGTTCAAAAGATGCAGGTCGATGAAAATGATGCGAAAGTTTTATATTCGCGATAATGATCTCATTGGGAACTATTCTATTTCTTTGTGTGATATAAAGCTGGACGTGTTTGATGTTCGTTAGTTTGCCTGTTGGTTCCGTTGTACGATATAAAGCTGGATATGTTTGATGCTCGTTAGTTTGCCTGTTGGTTCCGTTGTACGATATAAAGCTGGATATGTTTGATGCTCGTTAGTTTGCCTGTTGGTTCCGTTGTACGATATGAAGCTGGACGTGTTTGATGTTCGTTAGTTTGCCTGTTGGTTCCGTTGTACGATATAAAGCTGGATATGTTTGATGCTCGTTAGTTTGCCTGTTGGTTCCGTTGTACGATATAAAGCTGGATATGTTTGATGCTCGTTAGTTTGCCTGTTGGTTCCGTTGTACGATATAAAGCTGGATATGTTTGATGCTCGTTAGTTTGCCTGTTGGTTCCGTTGTACGATATAAAGCTGGGCGTATTTGATGCTCGTTAGTTTGCCTGTTGGTTCCGTTGTACGATATGAAGCTGGACGTGTTTGATGCTCGTTAGTTTACTTGTTGGTTCCGTTGTACGATATAAGGCTGGACGTGTTTGATGCTCGTTAGTTTGTCTATTGGTTCCGTTGTACGATATAAAGCTGGGCGTATTTGATGCTCGTTAGTTTGCCTGTTGGTTCCGTTGTACGATATAAAGCTGGACGTGTTTGATACTCGTTAGTTTGCCTGTTGGTTCCGTTGTACGATATAAAGCTGAACGTATTTGATGCTCGTTAGTTTGCCTGTTGGTTCCGTTGTACAATATAAAGCTGGACGTGTTTGATATTCGTTAGTATGTCTGTTGGTTCCGTTGTACGATATAAAGCTGGATATGTTTGATGCTCGTTAGTTTGCCTGTTGGTTCCGTAGTACGATATATAGCTGGACGTGTTTGATGCTCGTTAGTGTGCCTGTTGGTTCAGTTGTGCGATATGAAACTGGAAGTGTTTGATTGTTCTCATTTAAGAACATTACATTACTTATTTTGATTGCCCAAGGTTTACATGCTGGGTTCGTCTATGAAGCAAAATACGCTAACTCATCCAGAACACCTGGTCTTATTCACCTTGTACTTTTTCAGAGGTTTCCGTGTAAATCTTTCTTTAATTCATATTTTGCCCTAGTTTTATTGAAGTCGAGTTTGATCTATGATTATGTTGACATGTATTTTTCTTGATTTTTTTTTATAATATTGCAAACATAAACAGCTTGATAATCTTGTGACGATCAACTGTAAGTTGATGAATACTTGGGAAAGTGTTATGGTCGCCTTCATGATCTCACTGGATAATACTGTTGTTAATCTCGTCCATTATTACTTGAACGTACATGGCGGGTATCAACTAGGAAGAAGAATGTGCTTTCCCCTGCGGAACCCCTGGTCTAATCAGTCTTTGTAAGATTTCCTTTGTTCACCTTCGTTTTTTTTCAATTTTGAGTCTGAATTAGGATTTTAACGTCTCACTTAATGTTGCTAGGGTGTGATGTTACGAGGGCTGATCAATAAGTCGTGAGCCTCGTATTTAAAGGTTTGACTTTTGTCGGACATATTGCATTATTTTCAAGATAATCCCTTTCATTATCTATACTTTTGCAAACTATGTTTAAAGGCTTCAATTTTACTTTTAAAGAACATCTTTTCTTGGTCGTTAAGAAAGTCTGCCACTGCATGTTTGACGACGTCATCATATGTTCGAAAATGGGTACTGGAAATGGCCTTTTTCAATTTTGGAAATAATTGAGTGTCTGATTGAGCGACATCGGGCGAATAAAGCGGATGTCCAATTAATTCCAAGCCACAATCGTTATTGGCAGCCATGGCAATGACAGACTTGTGAACAGTGGCATTTTCCAGGTACCAGTTCTAGGCTTCCAACATATTAATTCCTGGAATCAGGCACGCAGCCCTCCCCAACAGTACTCGCAATATTCATGGTGACGAGCCCTGGACAACACAATCTCTACTGTCGATGTTCTGTCTGGTACTGCCCAGACCGACCTAGGGTTTCCCACAGATACCTAGTAAGTGCATGCTTAGCACAAGTTCCCCAATTTACCTGAGAACTACTGGTACCTACGCTGGCCCTCACTACCCTGACAAGTTCCGAGTTACCTGAGGCACAGCGCGTGCATAATAGGTATGGAATGAAATGTCACGGTTGAGTAACCTCCATAGTAAACTTATAGGAGTATCCTGAAAAATATTTAAAGAATTTAGATACTGACAGTGTGATGAAATATATGTGTACTCTGGAGATATATTCGAACACCCTCATGTAAGAATATAAGTATAACATATACTAAGTTAGTTTTGTCTCTAGATAATAGAACAAACATGATGTGTGTTAATTATTGATTGGGTGTTATATAGACAGTATATACGGGTATCAGTCCGTCTGCAGGAGTCATAATCTGGTCGTACACAATGGTTGAACGGTGATTTGTTATAGGGTTTCTGAGTTGCGATTGTATGCATTTTGGACAAGAAGTTACTGTCACAAAAATGAAGTTAATATTTTTTACAAACTTTTACAGTAAATCAAAAGTAGCCATAGTACTATAGTAACATAGTCAAAGAAGCCATACTTCATTATCCAATGGCGTTTACCACAGAATACTACATAAAAATCCTGTTTAAACGGTTTTTTGCAAATATGCAAGCACTTCGAAGGAGTTGTTTTCACATCACAGCTACTGTCAGCCTCTAGTTATCAGTGTTACAGATTACACCTACTGTCAGTCTCAAGTTATCAGAATAACAAATTACAGCTACTGTCAGTCTCAAGTTATCAGTGTTACAGCTACTGTCAGTCTCAAGTTATCAGAATAACAGATTACAGCTACTGTCAGTCTCGAGTTATCAGTGTTACAGCTACTGTCAGTCTCAAGTTATCAGTGTTACAGATTACAGCTACTGTCAGTCTCAAGTTATCAGTGTTACAGATTACACCTACTGTCAGTCTCAAGTTATCAGTGTAACAGATTACAGCTACTGTCAGTGTCAAGTTATCAGTGTTACAGCTAATGTCAGTCTCAAGTTATCAGTGTTAGAGATTACAGCTACTGTCAGTCCCAAGTTATCAGTGTAACAGATTACAGCTACTGTCAGTCTCAAGTTATCAGTGTTACAGCTACTGTCAGTCCCAAGTTATCAGTGTAACAGATTACAGCTACTGTCAGTCTCAAGTTATTAGTGTAACAGATTACAGCTACTGTCAGTCTCAGGTTATCAGTGTAACAGATTACAGCTACTGTCAGTCTCAAGTTATCAGTGTAACAGATTACAGCTACTGTCAGTCTCAAGTTATTAGTGTTATAGATTACAGCTACTGTCAGTCTCAAGTAATCAGTGTAACAGATTACAGCTACTGTCAGTCTCAAGTTATTAGTGTAACAGATTACAGCTACTGTCAGTCTCAAGTTATTAGTGTTACAGATTACAGCTACTGTCAGTCGCGAGTTATCAGTGTTACAGCTACTGTCAGTCTCACGTTATCAGTGTAACAGATTACAGCTACTGTCAGTCTCAAGTTATCAGTGTAACAGATTACAGCTACTGTCAGTCTCAAGTTATCAGTGTAACAGATTACAGCTACTGTCAGTCTCAAGTTATCAGTGTAACAGATTACAGCTACTGTCAGTCTCAAGTTATCAGTGTAACAGATTACAGCTACTGTCAGTCTCAAGTTATTAGTGTAACAGATTACAGCTACTGTCAGTCTCAAGTTATTAGTGTTACAGATTACAGCTACTGTCAGTCGCGAGTTATCAGTGTTACAGCTACTGTCAGTCTCACGTTATCAGTGTAACAAATTACAGCTACTGTCAGTCTCAAGTTATTAGTGTTACAGATTACAGCTACTTTCAGTCTCAAGTTATTAGTGTTACAGATTACAGCTACTTTCAGTCTCAAGTTATTAGTGTTACAGATTACACCTACTGTCAGTCTCAAGTTATCAGTGTAACAGATTACAGCTACTGTCAGTGTCAAGTTATCAGTGTTACAGCTAATGTCAGTCTCAAGTTATCAGTGTTACAGCTACTGTCAGTCTCAAGTTATCAGTGTTACAGATTACAGCTACTGTCAGTCCCAAGTTATCAGTGTAACAGATTACAGCTACTGTCAGTCTCAAGTTATCAGTGTAACAGATTACAGCTACTGTCAGTCTCAAGTTATCAGTGTTACAGCTACGGTCAGTCCCAAGTTATCAGTGTAACAGATTACAGCTACTGTCAGTCTCAAGTTATTAGTGTAACAGATTACAGCTACTGTCAGTCTCAGGTTATCAGTGTAACAGATTACAGCTACTGTCAGTCTCAAGTTATCAGTGTTACAGCTACGGTCAGTCCCAAGTTATCAGTGTAACAGATTACAGCTACTGTCAGTCTCAAGTTATTAGTGTAACAGATTACAGCTACTGTCAGTCTCAAGTTATTAGTGTAACAGATTACAGCTACTGTCAGTCTCAAGTTATTAGTGTTACAAATTACAGCTACTGTCAGTCGCGAGTTATCAGTGTTACAGCTACTGTCAGTCTCACGTTATCAGTGTAACAGATTACAGCTACTGTCAGTCTCAAGTTATCAGTGTAACAGATTACAGCTACTGTCAGTCTCAAGTTATCAGTGTAACAGATTACAGCTACTGTCAGTCTCAAGTTATCAGTGTAACAGATTACAGCTACTGTCAGTCTCAAGTTATCAGTGTAACAGATTACAGCTACTGTCAGTCTCAAGTTATTAGTGTAACAGATTACAGCTACTGTCAGTCTCAAGTTATTAGTGTTACAGATTACAGCTACTGTCAGTCGCGAGTTATCAGTGTTACAGCTACTGTCAGTCTCACGTTATCAGTGTAACAGATTACAGCTACTGTCAGTCTCAAGTTATCAGTGTAACAGATTACAGCTACTGTCAGTCTCAAGTTATCAGTGTAACAGATTACAGCTACTGTCAGTCTCAAGTTATCAGTGTAACAGATTACAGCTACTGTCAGTCTCAAGTTATCAGTGTAACAGATTACAGCTACTGTCAGTCTCAAGTTATTAGTGTAACAGATTACAGCTACTGTCAGTCTCACGTTATCAGTGTAACAGATTACAGCTACTGTCAGTCTCAAGTTATTAGTGTTACAGATTACAGCTACTTTCAGTCTCAAGTTATTAGTGTTACAGATTACAGCTACTGTCAGTCTCAAGTTATCAGTGTTACAGATTACAGCTACTGTCAGTCTCAAGTTATCAGTGTTACAGATTACACCTACTGTCAGTCTCAAGTTATCAGTGTTACAGATTACAGCTACTGTCAGTCTCAAGTTATCAGTGTTACAGCTACTGTCAGTCTCAAGTTATCAGTGTTACAGATTACAGCTACTGTCAGTCTCGAGTTATCAGTGTTACAGATTACAGCTACTATCAGTCTCAAGTTATCGGTGTTACAGATTACAGCTACTGTCAGTCTCAAGTTATCAGTGTAACAGATTACAGCTACTGTCAGTCTCAAGTTATCAGTGTTACACCTACTGTCATTCTCAAGTTATCAGTGTTACAGATTACAGCTACTGTCAGTCTCAAGTTATCAGTGTAACAGATTACAGCTACTGTCAGTCTCAAGTTATCAGTGCAACAGATTACAGCTACTGTCAGTCTCAAGTTATCAGTGTTACACCTACTGTCAGTCTCAAGTTATCAGTGTAACAGATTACAGCTACTGTCAGTCTCAAGTTATCAGTGTTACACCTACTGTCAGTCTCAAGTTATCAGTGTTACAGATTACAGCTACTGTCAGTCTCAAGTTATCAGTGTAACAGATTACAGCTACTGTCAGTCTCAAGTTATCAGTGTTACAGCTACTGTCAGTCACAAGTTATCAGTGTTACACCTACTGTCAGTCTCAAGTTATCAGTGTTACAGATTACAGCTACTGTCAGTCTCAAGTTATCAGTGTAACAGATTACAGCTACTGTCAGTCTCAAGTTATCAGTGTAACAGATTACAGCTACTGTCAGTCTCAAGTTATCAGTGTTACAGCTACCGTCAGCCTCAAGTTATCAGTATAACAGATTACAGCTACTGTCAGTCTCAAGTTATCAGTGTTACAGGTACTGTCAGTCTCAAGTTATCGGTGTTACAGATTACAGCTACTGTCAGTCTCAAGTTATCAGTGTTACAACTACTGTCAGTCTCAAGTTATCAGTGTTACAGCTACCTTTAGCCTCAATTGATCAGTGTTATAGATTACAGCTACTGTCAGTCACAAGTTATCAGTGTTACAGATTACAGCTACTGTCAGTCTCAAGTTATCAGTGTTACAGATTACAGCTACTGTCAGTCTGAAGTTATCAGTGTTACAGCTACTTTTAGCCTCAATTGATCAGTGTTACAGATTACAGCTACTGTCAGTCTTAAGTTATCAGTGTTACAGCTACTGTCAGTCTCAAGTTATCAGTGTTACAGATTACAGCTACTGTCAGTCTCAAGTTATCAGTGTTATAGATTACAGCTACTGTCAGTCTCAAGTTATCAGAATAACAGATTACAGCTACTGTCAGTCTTAAGTTATCAGTGTTACAGCTACTGTCAGTCTCAAGTTATCAGTGTTACAGATTACAGCTACTGTCAGTGTGAAGTTATCAGTGTTACAGCTACTTTTAGCCTCAATTGATCAGTGTTACAGATTACAGCTACTGTCAGTCTTAAGTTATCAGTGTTACAGCTACTGTCAGTCTCAAGTTATCAGTGTTACAGATTACAGCTACTGTCAGTACAGCTACTGTCAGTAATCAAGTTATCAGTGTTATAGATTACAGCTACAGTGTTGTCAGTCTCAAGTTTATCAGAATAACAGATTACAGCTACTGTCAGTCTTAAGTTATCAGTGTTACAGCTACTGTCAGTCTCAAGTTATCAGTGTTACAGATTACAGCTACTGTCAGTCTCAAGTTATCAGTGTTATAGATAATATTAGTCAATATTCTGTGAAGTACCGTGACCGTTTGTAGTGTTTTGATATATTACCAACAATCGACCCTCTTTTTGTACGTTATTTATTGTGTAACTATTTCAGTCATCAGCCAATAGTTGCGAAAGGTTCCTGACACCGGAAGTTACAGCAGTATTCTTCACGCGATCTGTCACACATTCCATTGTGAAAACAAAGACGTTTGGATCCGAACGGAGACACCCGGCATCGAACTACAACACATATAATATAATTTATACAAACCTAAATCACTGTATGTAATGGACCGCTTACTGACATGTCTGTATGTAATGGACCACTTACTGACATGTCTGTATGTAATGGACCGCTTACTGACATGTCTGTATGTAATGGACCACTTACTGACGTGTCTGTATCTAATGGACCACTTACTGACATGTCTGTATCTAATGGACCACTTACTGACATGTCTGTATGTAATGGACCACTTATTGACATGTCTGTATCTAATGGACCACTTATTGACATGTCTGTATCTAATGGACCACTTATTGACATGTCTGTATCTAATGGACCACTTACTGACATGTCTGTATGTAATGGACCACTTATTGACATGTCTGTATCTAATGGACCACTTATTGACATGTCTGTATCTAATGGATCACTTACTGACATGTCTATATCTAATGGACCACTTATTGACATGTCTGTATCTAATGGACTGCTTATTGACATGTCTGTATCTAATGAACCACTTATTGACATGTATGTATCTAATGGACTGCTTATTGACATATCTGTATCTAATGGACCGCTTACTGACATATCTGTATCTAATGGACCACTAATTGACATGTCTGTATCTAATGGACTGCTTATTGACATGTCTGTATCTAATGGACTGCTTATTGACATGTCTGTATCTAATGGACCACTTATTGACATGTCTGTATCTAATGGACCACTTATTAACATGTTTTTATCTAATGGACCAAATATTTACACATACTTATATATCAAGAAATTCTTCGTCACTGTTTTATATTAATTTGTATTCAATTTTGTCAGAAAGTGTTTGTTTATGAGTGCACATACCAGGACGTTGACATGTTCTTCCACAGCCATAAGAACAACACTTCATACCTGTAATAAACAGAACAGAATGAATACATTCCGCAAAAGGAAACAGAATTGAATTCATTTTCTCTCAACATGTCCTCTGTCTACTACCCGCTCTATCACAAGGTACCGAGACACGGTTGTTAATTCCTCGTCACCCAAGGTTACGTCAGATCAAATAAGGACAGAATATTGGTATCGCTGCAGAAGAAAGATTTGTTTCCCCTAATGGACCCTGCCCCAGAGGACTGAGACCCATTGTTTACACCAATGGGATAGAATCCTGGCATTGGTACAGAAGAAGAAATATTTTATCGTGTTTGCCATGTTTCTCCCAGTGGGCCCCGACTCACCATTGATAAAAAATATTTTTCTTAACGTTCTAATGTTTCAGACAAAAACAGGACAACAGAAGAATGGTTTTAAGGAATTTTTGATATTTGTATCTGACCAAATTTGGTCAAAATCCATGAATTGCTGATCTTGATTAGCAGCGATTTTGAGTGGAAATTTGACGGACGGACGGCGCGGTATGACAGTGTGGCTGAAACGTAAAGCGTTGCTATCTGCTTGTAAAATGCAATTCGTTGTTTTCCTCCCTTTAACCTTACTAGTATACGTTGATTTCCTCCCAAAATTATCCCTTGTAAGGATCGTTTTGTGTTGCACCCCACCCTCATTCAATATTTCTCCTTGTGAAAACGTTTTGGTTGCTTTCCCAGATATGTCCTCGTGTAGCCCGTGTACCATTTGTTTATTTTGTTCGCTCTAACACAAACTCTGGAGTTTCGTCATTTTAGTTGAAGAAGAACCATTGTAATTATATAGGATGTCCACTTTGATACTAAAGAGATCGCTTGTTCGAGTCCCATCGGGAAAAGTGTTAGACTTTGGACGGCTTGTGTGTTAGGAACAGAAGATGAAGCATGTGACTAAGGAGAGTAATTGTCCCCAGAACAGTAACTATGGATGGTCCAAGTGTCCCAGACAGTACATATGTATTAGCGTTCGACTTTGAACGATTGGTGTGTACCGAAAAGTAAATAAAGATGTAAAATCAGTTACATAAATATATGTAGATATTTCGTGTTTCCCGCACACAAATATTGCGTCAGATTATGGACTGCGCATGTGCCAAAAACAACTTATTAAACCGAAGTTATAATTGGTTTTGCTAGAAAATAAGATAAAACGAGCTTTGTTAGCACACTGGAGTATGGAAATGTTGGCCATCATACCTACCCCAGGGACAGTTGTAATCTGAAAAACAGTTTTGACTCGTCACTACACAGGCTGTAACTATCCCACTATTGTCCGGACAAGTATCCCACGGAAACTGGGCCTGTAAAAAAAATACAACACGACATCAGATAGAACTGACTGGGAAAACTGCCACCTGTGTTATCAGGACAAGTGTCCCACGGAAACTGAGCCTGTAACAAATTGATACAACACGACGTCAGATAGAACCGACGGGGTAAACTGCCACATATATCAGTGCATTATCATGATCATTTCATGGTAATTGCGAGTGAGAAAGCTCAATAATTAATTTTGATGAAGATGTCTTTAAAGTAAGCATACCTGTGTAAATGTGAACAAACCTCCCACTATGAGAAACACACAGAGTCGTGAGAACATCTTTCTGTTCACTGAGGAATACCAAGACCTCACTCTTAATCCCCTTTTTGCTAATATTTCGATTCCGGATTCTTGATGTGAAGGAAACAAACAGTGGTCATCGATGTGTCATACAATTCTAAACATGTATTTCCTCTGAACAGCTAATAAATAAGCACTGAAACATGAAGGCCACGTTTGTCAGAATTACACCAGGAAATGTTGTGGGGAGCAGACAGGGATATTTTACAACACAGATTATATGTTGGAGGCGCCGTTCTAATTCTGTACACATCTTACAAATAAACGGTTTCGTCTGTCAGTTTGTTTACTGTAGTAACCGAAAGGTATGAAATTGTACACATTTGTGAAAGGAATCGACCACCCTGGTCTGACACAGCCATTCACGTTCCTCCCAGTTGCCTCCTTCAGGAAATGTCAATGTTTCACAAAACGTCATGTGTGTTTATGTCCTACAGGTATTCTGCAAGGTTCAGTGGTTTTCCTCGAAATACATCGTAAAGTGTACGCCGTTGCAAATGTTTTTATGAATGTATGCGAAACCCCGGACAAATATCTCAATAGTATCTGAGTATATGCCTAAAGGATACAAGAATACAGTATTGCTAGACCACTGATTGTGCATGCGTGGAACCTATGAAAACTGTAACAAAAGCATGTTTAAAACGCATATCCGATAATAAACCCATGTCTGGTATTAAACGCTGTTGTCATGTATTCGGTCCAATCCGAGTTAGCCACAGATGATTGGTAAACTTAATCCATTTGTCATCTCATGTCAATCTTTTTAGGATGGTCAAGAACCTAGTTCCCAGAAGTCAATGTGGTCAAAAACCCAGTACCCAGAAGTCAATGTGGTCAAGAACCCAATACCCAGAAGTCAAGGTGGTCAAAAACCCAGTACCCAGAAGTCAAGGTGGTCAAAAACCCAGTACCCAGAAGTCAATGTGGTCAAGAACCCAATACCCAGAAGTCAAGGTGGTCAAAAACCCAGTACCCAGAAGTCAATGTGGTCAAGAACCCAGTACCCAGAAGTCAATGTGGTCAAGAACCCAGTACCCAGAAGTCAAGGTGGTCAAGAACCCAGTACCCAGAAGTCAATGTGGTCAAGAACCCAGTACCCAGAAGTCAAGGTGGTCAAAAACCCAGTACCCAGAAGTCAAGGTGGTCAAGAACCCAGTACCCAGAAGTCAAGGTGGTCAAGAACCCAGTACCCAGAAGTCAAGGTGGTCAAGAACCCAGTACCCAGAAGTCAAGGTGGTCAAGAACCCAGTACCCAGAAGTCAAGGTGGTCAAGAACCCAGTACCCAGAAGTCAAGGTGGTCAAGAACCCAGTACCCAGAAGTCAAGGTGGTCAAGAACCCAGTACCCAGAAGTCAAGGTGGTCAAGAACCCAGTACCCAGAAGTCAATGTGGTCAAGAACCCAGTACCCAGAAGTCAAGGTGGTCAAAAACCCAGTACCCAGAAGTCAAGGTGGTCAAAAATCCAGTACCCAGAAGTCAAGGAGGTCAAGAACCCAGTACCCAGAAGTCAAGGTGGTCAAGAACCCAGTACCCAAAAGTCAATGTGGTCAAGAACCCAGTACCCAGAAGTCAAGGTGGTCAAAAACCCAGTACCCAGAAGTCAAGGGGGTCAAGAACCCAGTACCCAGAAGTCAAGGTGGTCAAGAACCCAGTACCCAGAAGTCAAGGTGGTCAAGAACCCAGTACCCAGAAGTCAAGGTGGTCAAGAACCCAGTACCCAGAAGTCAAGGTGGTCAAAAACCCAGTACCCAGAAGTCAAGGTGGTCAAGAACCCAGTACCCAGAAGTCAATGTGGTCAAGAACCCAGTACCCAGAAGTCAAGGTGGTCAAGAACCCAGTACTCAGAAGTCAAGGTGGTCAAGAACCCAGTACCCAGAAGTCCACAGGCCCAAGGTACTATTTGATAGATAACATTCATTACAAATAAAATCTATTTATAATTTATCTTAAGTTTATGAATTTATAATATGCTATTTAAGTAAGTTTTTATATAATATGAAGTATATATATATGTTTATGTATATCTTATACATTGTAATACAGAGCAGGATTTTTGTATGTACAAATACAGACATATATATCTACAGCCTAGTACAGTGTCCACCCACACTACCTCACTACCCGTAAGTTATATGGATTTTGCATGTGCATTGTATGTATGGTCATGTGACCTGTCTGTCTTTGTCCAGTTGTGCATGTACTGTCCATTTCTCGCGCATATGTTACATATGTGTATGTAATGTCCCTAATTAACTTGACCTGGGCATGACCTTTCATTTGACCTGTTATTTTATTGGCTATAATTTTCGGAGTGAAAGTTCTTTGTTTGTTAAGAAGTACTAGAAGCTGTGGTGTTATCTGGGTGTGTTTTTCACCATCTGAGAAATTGATATCTGTAAATGCCAGCTTCATAAAATGGAGAGTTTTATCTGTTTTAATGTATCAATGATTCTATTGTAGTGTCTGAATTCAGTTTATCCTTAAATTTATGTTTTGTGTTTAAATTTAATTTAGTAAAGAATTCATATTTTTTTTCAAAGAAAAGCCTTATTGTAATGTGAATGAATGAATCTTTATTTCCTTCTCAAATGTGGATTCTTTTTCTTCGGAAAACATTTACATACACATATCAATATATCTTATAACATCTACTTACATACCAACTCACCAACCCAAACTATTTCTCTACACAATCTCACCAAACCACATACAATTAATTACGGTGGACGTACTTATTCTCTTTCAATATATTTTTTATATCATATAAACAGGCATGATTAATTTAGATATAGTAAGTATTATATTCAGCCATGCCTGGCTCTTCATTTTACTTGTATCTTAGATTGTTTACCACCAAACAAAACCACAAATATATCAGAGTATTCTTGATTGAACAAATACACAGATCCATGGACAGGTAATGTCTCTACAATCATTGTATCGTATTTCGCTATTCTAACAAACTACCGCAGTTTATGAAATATGTTTTACGATATCTGCTGCAGTTACTTTGAACATTTTTTTCTGATTTAACAGTTTAATAGTTAATAGTTGCAATTTTTATCATTACAGCTAACTGATGTCTGTATCCAACATTATCAGACATAAGTGTAAGATGTCCCTATAGACTATTATGTGTCGGATAGAACCGTTCATTTTCATGCCTTTTTGTCGTGCTTTCTCTCTGCATCTCTTCTTCACACTGAAAGATAGCTTCATTTATACAAGATTTCCAAGTTTTCATTGGCGGGAAATAACTACTGCGAACAATCTGTTCTGTAAAAGATCAAATATTATTGAATTGGATCTCAAGTTAGAATTGATAAGTGAAGCTCCAACAATATAACTAATTATAGATTTATGTATATACGTATTATTTGCGCTACATAATCTTTCCAAGAACACTAATTTAAATTGATCTGTTTTGCCTTCTATTGTCCAGAGGCCAAAATTACTTATTGTAGCATCGACAGTGGAGTTTGACTGATTTCCATTTCGGAAGCCACTCTTACTTCTGCATATTTCTCCTCTCTCCACTTTCTCTCGGATTCTGGTTGTCTCTTTTGAAATTCTCCCGTTTTATCCTTGTATGCAACATACATGTTACTCTCTTTACTTCGCTGTCTTGGTTTATTTGTCCACGTTTTTCTCACCTTTCTTTCTCCATAATGATATTTATTATTAGGCTGCCAGTATGGACACAGGTATATCCTATATCGGTTAAATGATTCACTATTTTATGATGTATTCGCCATTTTATGCTTAAGGTTTACTAGCTGTGAATTATACATTTTCATACCCACAGAGGTTACATATGATTCTGTCGTATTATTACACAAAGGATCTAATTTCATCCTGTATAATAACAAGGCAGTACTATTGGCTTTAACCCTGTTCAGCACAGTTTGACTTTATCTGACGATGACTTCAGTAACACACTTTATCCTCAGAACTATGGGGGTGTGGTCTTTATCCTCAGAACTATGGGGGTGTGGTCTTTATCATCAGAACTATGGGGGTGTGGTCTTTATCCTCAGAACTATGGGGGTGTGGTCTTTATCCTCAGAAGTATGGGGGTGTGGTCTTTATCCTCAGAACTATGGGGATGTGGTCTTTATCCTCAGAACTATGGGGTGTGGTCTTTATCCTCAGAACTATGGGGATGTGGTCTTTATCCTCAGAACTATTGGGGTGTGGTCTTTATCCTCAGAACTATGGGGATGTGGTCTTTATCCTCTGAACTATGGGGGTGTGGTCTTTATCCTCAGAACTATGGGGATGTGGTCTTTATCCTCTGAACTATGGGGGTGTGGTCTTTATCCTCAGAACTATGGGGATGTGGTCTTTATCCTCTGAACTATGGGGATGTGGTCTTTATCCTCTGAACTATGGGGATGTGGTCTTTATCCTCTGAACTATGGGGGTGTGGTCTTTATCCTCAGAACTATGGGGATGTGGTCTTTATCCTCAGAACTATGGGGGCGTGGTCTTTATCCTCAGAACTATGGGGTGTGGTCTTTATCCTCAGAACTATGGGGATGTGGTCTTTATCCTCAGAACTATGGGGATGTGGTCTTTATCCTCTGAACTATGGGGGTGTGGTCTTTATCCTCATAACTATGGGGATGTGTTCTTTATCCTCTGAACTATGGGGATGTGGTCTTTATCCTCTGAACTATGGGGGTGTGGTCTTTATCCTCAGAACTATGGGGATGTGGTCTTTATCCTCAGAACTATGGGGGCGTGGTCTTTATCCTCAGAACTATGGGGTGTGGTCTTTATCCTCAGAACTATGGGGGTGTGGTCTTTATCCTCAGAACTATGGGGGTGTTGTCTTTATCCTCAGAACTATGGGGTGTGGTCTTTATCCTCAGAACTATGGGGGTGTGGTCTTTATCCTCAGAACTATGGGGTTGTGGTCGGATACTACATATGGACAGTCATCAATATCTTCACATGTTCAAATATAATATATAGTAAAATACTGTGCTGCAATAACATGGTCAGTTAATGGTTTGTGTGTGTTATCTTTGTTTCTATAAGAATAATTTGGCCTATTAGAACAGGCCAACAACAGATATACGGATACAATATGTATATCACATCGCATTTCTTGCGTAATTTGACTTCTACTCGTAGACGTAAAAAATCTACATTTAGATCCCCACATAGTATTGTAGTACCATTCTCACATATTTGATCCTACGTGTCAAACATTTAACACACAGCTTCCCTGAATATAGACTCTTCAGTCTATGGAAGTAAACTCCCTATGATATTTAAAGTTTGTCTGCTACTTTAGCTTGCATTGATATTATTCTCAAGGATCTGAGTACAGTTGACATCAATGTTCTCTCTCACCAGTATATGAGTACAGCTGACAGCAATGTTCTCTCTCACCAGGATCTGAGTAAAGTTGACAGCAATGTTCTCTCTCACCAGGATCTGAGTAAAGTTGACATCAATGTTCTGTCTCACCAGGATCTGAGTACCGTTGACACCAGTGTTCTCTCTCACCAGGATCTGAGTACAGTTGACGTCAATGTTCTCTCCCACCAGGATCTGACTACAGCTTACGTCAATGTTCTCTCTCACCAGGATCTGAGTAAAGTTGACATCAATGTTCTCTCTCACCAGGATCTGAGTAAATTTGCCATCAATGTTCTGCCTCACCAGAATCTGAGGACAGTTGACATCAATATTCTCTCTCACCAGGATCTGAGTACAGTTGACTTCAATGTTCTCTCTCACCATGAATTGAGTACAGTTGACTTCTATGTTCTGTCTCACCAGGATTTGAGTACAGTTGACTTCTATGTTCTGTCTCACCGGGATTTGAGTACAGTTGACTTCTATGTTCTCTCTCACCAGGATCTGAGTACAGTTGACATCAATGTTCTCTCTCACCAGGATTTGAGTACAGTTGACTTCAATGTTCTCTCTCACCAGGAATTGAGTACAGTTGACTTCTATGTTCTGTCTCACCAGGATTTGAGTACAGTTGACTTCTATGTTCTGTCTCACCAGGATTTGAGTACAGTTGACTTCTATGTTCTGTCTCACCAGGATCGGAGTACAGTTGACATCAATGTTCTCTCTCACCAGGATTTGAGTACAGTTGACATCAATGTTCTCTCTCACCAGGATTTGAGTACAGTTGACATCAATGTTCTCTCTCACCAGGATTTGAGTACAGTTGACTTCAATGTTCTCTCTCACCAGGAATTGAGTACAGTTGACTTCTATGTTCTGTCTCACCAGGATTTGAGTACAGTTGACATCAATATTCTCTCTCACCAGGATCTGAGTACAGTTGACTTCAATGTTCTCTCTCACCAGGAATTGAGTACAGTTGACTTCTATGTTCTGTCTCACCAGGATCGGAGTACAGTTGACATCAATGTTCTCTCTCACCAGGATCTGAGTAAAGTTGCCATCAATGTTCTGCCTCACCAGAATCTGAGGACAGTTGACGTCAATGTTCTCTCCCACCAGGATCTGAGTACAGCTTACGTCAATGTTCTCTCTCACCAGGATCTGAGTACAGTTGACGTCAATGTTCTCTCCCACCAGGATCTGAGTACAGCTTACGTCAATGTTCTCTCTCACCAGGATCTGAGTACAGTTGACATCAATGTTCTCTCTCACCAGGATCTGAGTAAAGTTGCCATCAATGTTCTGCCTCACCAGAATCTGAGGACAGTTGACATCAATGTTCTCTCTCACCAGGATCTGAGTACAGTTGACTTCAATGTTCTCTCTCCCCAGGAATTGAGTACAGTTGACTTCTATGTTCTGTCTCACCAGGATTTGAGTACAGTTGACTTCTATGTTCTGTCTCACCGGGATTTGAGTACAGTTGACTTCTATGTTCTCTCTCACCAGGATCTGAGTACAGTTGACATCAATGTTCTCTCTCACCAGGATCTGAGTAAAGTTGACAGCAATGTTCTCTCTCACCAGGATCTGAGTACAGTTGACTTCAATGTTCTCTCTCACCAGGATCTGAGTACAGCTGACACCAGTGTTCTCTCTCACCAGGATCTGAGTACAGCTGACGTCAATGTTCTCTCCCACCAGGATCTGAGTACAGCTTACGTCAATGTTCTGTCTCAGCAGGATTTGAGTACAGCTGACGTCTTTGTTCCCTCCCACCAGGATTTGAGTACAGTTGACTTCTATGTTCTGTCTCACCAGGATTTCAGTACAGTTGACTTCAATGTTCTCTCTCACTAGGATCTGAGTACAGTTGACTTCTATGTTCTGTCTCACCAGGATTTGAGTACAGCTGAGGTCAATGTTCCTTCCCACCAGGATTTGAGTACAGTTGACAACAGTGTTCTCACTCACCAGGATTTGAGTACAGTTGACTTCAATGTTCTCTCTCACCAGGAATTGAGTACAGTTGACATCAAAATGTTCTCTCTCACCAGGAATTGAGTACAGTTGACTTCTATGTTCTGTCTCACCAGGATTTCAGTACAGTTGACTTCAATGTTCTCTCTCACCTGGATTTGAGTACAGCTGAGGTCAATGTTCCCTCCCACCAGGTTTTGAGTACAGTTGACAACAGTGTTCTCACTCACCAGGATCTGAGTACAGTTGACTTCTATGTTCTCTCTCACCAGGATTTCAGTACAGTTGACTTCAATGTTCTCTCTCACCAGGAATTGAGTACAGTTGACTTCTATGTTCTGTCTCACCAGGATTTGAGTACAGTTGACGTCAATGTTCTCTCTCACCTGGATTTGAGTACAAATGACTTCTATGTTCTGTCTCACCTGGATTTGAGTACAGTTGACGTCAATGTTCTCTCTCACCTGGATTTGAGTACAAATGACTTCTATGTTCTGTCTCACCTGGATTTGAGTACAGTTGACATCAATGTTCTCTCTCACCAAGATAAAAACAGCACCGGAGCTACTTCCATATTACTGTTTTCGCTATACGTGAAAACCGCTGTGTGATCTGAAAAAGTTATACTGATTACATTTAACCAGTGTTCACATAACACATATAATGTCTGACTTGTTCAGTACCTTTTCTGTGTAATTCTTTCCGCCCACCTGACATCCCAAGCTGATCTGTGTAAGGCACACATCAAAAATTAGATAAACAAAACTGTCATAGATAGTTAATTATCAATAACTACAGAAAGAATCGTGTAAGGTTAAAACACCGTTGTGTTTAAAGCATGGATTCCAGACTCGTCAGTAAACAGCCTCTAGTCCAAAGCAGTCGTCCTCTTCCATTCCGTCATAGTCACATCTACGTTTATCTGTAATGGCTTAGTACATGGCAGACATTAACTCCTTCATCTAACACATATCTTTTGATTGTCTCGAAACGTGGTAATTATTACGTATAGATATTTTCTGTACGGTGATTGTATTATGGGATATATTGAATGAAATACTGTATCAATTAGACTTAATTAGCGTTGCTATATTTATGTACATCTTTTCTCCAAAACTTCTTATTTAATCTTTTCAAAACAAACAGCATAGTAGAAATCTCAATTTTCGAATTGATCTCGCTAACTTCAATGACAAATACTTTCAGTTTACTCTAGATTTCTAAAAACTAAAAGCCTGTTTGAGTTATTAACAACTGAAAGATCACCACCCTATATCGAAGAAAGTTGTTTCTAAATCTGTGGTACTAAACAATCGCAATAGTATCTGTGACCAATGTAATTCTTATGATTCGTCATTTTCATTTATCAGTATTATTTTTGTTACGAAAATGAAATTCCCTTGGTTCTGGTCAAGCCGGTCAGCGCAAAGACAGCATATATTTTGTAGTGAACGGGGCACAGGTAACTAACAAATTGAAGGCTTTCACGGCTCAATGAGCAGATACAAAAACCAACACCACCAAAAAACATCCACTTTTCTCTGTAATATGTCCCTGGGCAAAATGCAGGTTTGTAATTTTGAATCTGAGACCAAAATGTCTCTGTTTTATCATGTTGGCCGGGTTGGGAAGGAAAAGGTCACGCTCGATAATCCGTTGTTTACTTCAATGATTGAAACAATGTAGCAATAATGAAATTGGGAAATCAACACATGCAGAGACGTTATATATATATATGTCTCTGCCACATGTAACACCCCATTCAATAATAAATTTATAATTGGCCGTTATTTCAAATAGGACGGATGGGGAGCGGGGAAGTAAAAACCGCCTGCCGCCGAGGTGAGACCGTCAAGTGCCTTGGGGCGCATATAGCAATTAGTATCTACATCTAGGACACCGGTAAACTTAATGATGACGAGCCAACTGGTACATGGGCCATTTTGGGGTGGCGTAGACAAACGTCTCAAATATGAGCTGTGCACAGATGATGGCAATATTGTGAGAAAATAATTACTATGCGTTCACTACGCGATATAAATATCCATGGTATATACTGAATTGTCAATTTAGAAGATTTTACTGGAGTTACTCAGTATCTCTCTATATAGTCATCTATGTATATATACAAGTACGTGTGCACTTTACTATTTAAGTGGGGTAAGATATAAATTTCGAATGAGAAGATGTTCTACACTGTATCTAACCGTACAGTCGCGTACATCGGAAGTGTGACAACTGTAAGGCGGCATCAGTTCGTCGCAATGGCGTCCACTGGGGAAATTTCGGGAGAAAAAGGTAAGCTCTCTCATATTAAAGCTCAGTTTAGCATGTAAAGCTTAGAGTACATTCGTATATTTATACCAGTTAGTATGGCCAAGTGAAGAATTTTATTTCTGTTTCATGTTGTAATAACTTAACAAAAATATTGCCAAAACCATTGCTTTTACTAGAAAGATCGAGCTTACTTAAAATTCAAACGTTTCTTCCTATACATCTAAAGCCAACATTAATCAGTTGAACAATGTCCGATGTAGGATGAACATTCCTGCATTGGCAGACTGAAGCATTTTCTTCAGGAAGTTGTAAATATTTAGTTTGAGCACTTTTTCTCACGCATGTCAGACGTGAACGACAGTATCGTTCGTTGCTGAATCACTGTACCGTCATTGTTGATAAATGTAGAAACGACAGTATCGTTCGTTGCTGAACCACTGTACCGTCATTGTTGATGAATGTAGAAACGACTGTACCGTTCGTTGCTGAACCACTGTACCGTCATTGTTGATAAATGTAGAAACGACAGTATCGTTCGTTGCTGAACCACTGTACCGTCATTGTTGATGAATGTAGAAACGACTGTACCGTTCATGTGTAGTACGCGCAATTGGAATGTGTACCATTTTATGTTTATAGGGCCTATTGAAAATATCGCAAACCACAATAAGTAACATCATGATAGGAAACGGTTATTGTATTGATGAATTCAAGCTATTTGTTTGTTTTTTTTCCATTTCAGAAAAATTCAAGTGCACAAGTGTCACATGAGTAGGAATCGGCCTCCACTTCTAGAGATTCATTTAAAGCCTCTATTTCGAAGCTTCTGTCTGCAGCATCCATTTTATCTGAAGTAAAATACAGAAGAAAAACAAAATCATCAAATAAGAAGCTCCGCCAGTGATCTATATCAGGACCATATAGATTAAATGTAGTATATATGCTAACTTTACTAGTCATCGCTGAGCATAATTAAAATTTTGTTGAATTGACCAATTTGTATAAATTCAGTGCCAAGGGGGGCATGTGATCGATACAGGCCCCATGGAGCTCTTGGTGTGAACTAAATCGTTTACATGTGACTAACATGTTTACTCTCAAGACTTATATGTTATGAGACGTTCCGTAAACATGTTAATGAGACGTTTACAATTTAAAACACATACGACGGTAACGTACCCTGTGCTCCGTCAGTATAACTATTTTTCATTATCCACGTTTTCAAGCTTTTTAATTGCTTCATGATACTTAGAATGACGGTGTGGATTAAATATGCAAGTACAAATGTTGAAATAGTTGTTGGATGAATTGATTTTCTTTTAATAATCATTACGTATACACAACTTTGTTACTTCTGAAGAATTGCATTGTTGTATTTCGATTTCGAATAACTTTTATTTGTCGTGCAATAGTTATTGCTTCGGGAATGACGAAATAAGTAGGGGATTCTATCAATACTTGAAAATTAACCTAACCCTCAACCTCACACTAACCTTAATACCAAAGTAAATTTAGGGTTAGTTAAATGGTTATGGACCCTAAAATAGATGTCTATATGTCTTGCTCTAGACATTTTTAATAATGAATATTAGAATCTCCTAAAGTAAATCAATGCTAACAAAATTATTATCGTCCTCAAACCCATTTGATAATTGTATCCCCGAAAACAGTAAAACGACATCGAAAATCTAATCGAATAGCCCTTATATCTGTTATTGTATCATAGACGTCTCATCCTACCTTTTTAAAATTTCAGAAAGTATATGAAGACATTCTGAACCAAGATAAAACGAAATCAAGAATGAATGTCTTTGTTATGCATCGTACACTTCTCGTTAACATGATTGTACATGTAAGTATCAACGTCAACATAGTATATACATTGTACACTTCTCGTTAAAATGATTGTACATGTAAGTATCAACGTCAACATAGTATATACATCGTACACTTCTCATTAAAATGAGTGTACATGTAAGTATCAACGTCAGCATAGTATATACATTGTACACTTCTTAAACAATGTTCACATGATTCGTCACCATTGTTTTATTACTGTAAGTGAATCGGCCGGTATATATTCGCACCATTGGTTACAAATGTCAGTTGTAAACTGTACACATGTCTTTGAAATTGCAGTATATATATATAAATTTAAATGTACTTTGATAAGAAAACAATATAACTATGTAGTATATATAAACAGCAGTCCGTCTTAATGACTCCTCGATACACGTACATTGATGTCATGTTTACCTGTATAGCGATGGGACTTAAATTTCCGTGAACTGAAATTATGTGACATTTTCACCTAAAAAGTGACACAACTAGTTTTTTATTTATTAATGTTTGTCAAAGTAATATCAATGTGTTGGAAAGTTACTATACTTGATAACAAGAGACATACATTTGGAGATTTTTTTTCGCAATATTGCTTTTATTTCACACTGAAGTTGTCAAAATAATCGTTTTGTTAAAAATTTGGTAAGACTATGAAGGAGATTCATGTGTAAGTTTCAACTAAAAAACGACACATCTAAGTTTCATCTAAAAGTTATAAAAATTATAAATTTGTAACAAAGAAATGTTAAATTTAGTGAACAGAGGCATAGATTTCGGAATTTTTATCTACAAAACGATATATCAATATTTTTCATTATATATCATTGTAAAGACTCTCATCAGCAACACTGCTGTTTTATAAGCCTTTTAAAGGACTGTTTGTCCGTCGGTTCATCTGACCGTCCGTCTGTCCCGGCGTCATACGGTATGTAGGGGACTGTATTTGAATGGGACCTTCACTTACTTCCAAAAAAACTAGCATTATAGCACGATTCGTTCTGACACATGTCATTTTTGATTAAAAAAAAACAATTTGAACAGAGGAATGGCATGTCTACCTTTACAGAAGGTTGAATTTGTTGAAAATAAAGTATCAGAAAACGTTTGTTTTCATACAGTTCATTGGATGCAGGATCTATAAGCTAAACTAACGAACGATATTAGTAACCGGATGGTGGAAATATCTGTGATGAAAAAATGTACATTCTGTAGTGAATCGGAGGTTTTTAAATGGAATAATAATAATAAAACATTACCTATCTTCTTTATTTTTGACTACTTTTCACACGAACATTCGCTTAAAACCATTTCATCAAAAGTCACTTTTTTAGATTATTGTGAAATACATAAATCAGTAACAGTGTTGCGAAAACCTGACCTCGTAATGCTTGTAGTGGATATTACGAAATACTTTTGTACTTACCTCCCCTCATTGAAAAGTCACGTGACGTACTACGAGACCCTGCCGAAAGAAATATTACCCTGCACCAACTGGGTGTGGAGGCTCACCACCCGTATACTGTAAGTATAAGTCAGTTAGGTTAACCACTGAACGAGGCAGCAATTTTATGGTCGGACCAGTAATTTTATAAAAAAAATTGACTACATGTTATAGACAAGTGGGTTAAATATAAATTTCCACCACTAACTGAATTGTAAACAAATAAACAAACAAGTCGTGTGTGACAGATTTTCTGTCACCCTGAAATCCTTCATCTCTGATTAACTGACGAGTGTTATTTCATGCCTATAAGTAAACGGAACTGACAAACATACGATTTCTAATTGTTTTAAAGAAAACAACGATTTATTTCACTTAGATACTGATCGCCCGTTTTGACGGATAGTAGTGAATGAAGTTGTTATCCTCAGTAAAGCTACAGGCCAAGGTCTGTAACGTGACGCTACCCAAAGGCTGAAGGAATGTATTCGTGAAATATCTAGAAGAAAAAGGCAATTCAAACACTCGGTAGAATACTTTCATAATTTCTATTTTTTACAATTTTACCAGGAAGTGTTGCAATTTTGTTAGGGTCACGTTAGCTAGATTCGGTTCAGCTTTGCTATTTATAGACACGAGAGTAAAAAATGCCAATGTAATCACACTGTTTTTGATGGAAATTTTTAGAAGTCCTCATCACAACTGACAACAGTATCCAGTAAATCTGACTACTAGGCCTAAACATCATTACACTGCCCTCACACTGACGGCAGTCGAGCCCCACCCAGGGATGGACCCCAACAACGGTGAAGCCGGTCAGTACCGGACCTTGTTAAGTGTTGAACCCACTTCCAACACTGACAAGGGAGTGGTTGAGATGACAGGCCTCCTCTCGAATCCAGCTGCCAATGGCGGACAGGAAGAACCAATACCTCATGTGAAACGTTCAGAAAGTGCTGAATTACTCAATTTTACCCTACATCAGGTATACATATTGCTTATGTAAACATGTATTTTATTAAAATATAAACTATTTTTTTTACAACAATTGCAAAACAAGTTATTGCAACTTATACTTATCACTCTTGATGGCCTGAATTTAAGTGCACAATTGGTCTTACTGTGGGAGAAAACTGGCGTATCCATGGAAAACCCATGTAATGTGATAGGTGACCACCTACCTTTTCATCCGTCTCGGGAATCAAAATCAGGACAGCAAGGTGAAAAGCGACTGCATTACCACTGCACCACCAGACCACCTTTTGTTTTGTTTGAAGTCCTACTGAAAATTATTTTATTGATAAGTGTAGATGCACATAGAGCGTCTGACACCAAAGTCTTCACGCCGATGAGTTACACCTGATAAAGGATCTACATGTACCATGTAATTATCAATATGTGACCAAAGCTCTAGTTAGATTTACTGGTAAGGATTTCTACTGGGTCATTACACATATCTTTCCCCCATCTGTAATCAATAAGTGTCACATGCATATTCTTCACATTATTTCGTGTTTCAGTGTGCCAGAAATGGAGATGTGAGAAGTACACAGATTCTGATTGGTCAAATCAAGTCCTCAGCCAAGAATATCTATAAGAAAATCAATGTACGAGATGAGGACAGAATCACACCTCTGCATTATGCTGCTCGTTACAATCACAAGGCTGTAGCTAAACTGCTCGTTGACAATGGGGCAGGTAGGGATCAATTGAATCTTCTGTCATCAATTTTAAATATTTAAATGGCAGTAAACAAATAAACAACAAAACCAGTAGCGTCATCCTTTCAGACTGAAATATCTGGTCACGACCAGCTTGAACAAGGCTGAAAGGGTCAACATTTAATCAAATTTATCTTATATTGCTAATCACTCCTGTTTTGTCTCGTGTTTCAACACACATTCTCTGTTTCTACAGTACATGTCACCTCATATCAAGAATTCCTTTATAAATGTAATATTTCTCTCTCAGATCCTAACATCAGAGACTCGGAGGACCTGACACCCCTTCACTATGCTGCACGGTACCGCCGCCAGAGACAGAAGACCACTGACACAGATGATGAGGATGATGTATGTTGATACAAACTATTAGAAATATATTAATTTTACAGGTCATATGATTGTTAAATTGTATCTATTGCGTAGTTTTATGTCAGAAGTAGAGGGAAAGCAGTTGTTTTATTATAGCATTGAAAGTAAATTCTCAGAGCTGTCCAGGTTGAGAAATAATCTGTAGTGTCAGGGTCCTGTAGTACATACATACTTTATTGTATAGGGCCCAGAGATACCAGACAACTCTGCCCAGGATGATAGTACCCAGGCTGAAAACAGTGTTATCAACTATCTTGTACAAAATGGTGCCAACATCAACATGCGTGATAAATATGGCCAGACACCTCTTCACTATGCAGCCATGCGAGGCAATGAGTTTGCTGCTAAGGAGCTCATGTCTTACAAGGATATTGATATTGAGGTGAGAAATATTGTAAAATTACTAATCTTGATTCCTCGGTACTCTTAATCAACTCATTCATGTGTCCCTGAAATGATAAATATATTGTAATTGTATAGCACTTGTGGATTTTTTTACTGCTATTTATCCACAAAATCAGATCTTTATTTTATAGGAAAGCCATGAAATTTTAGCCCCAATAAAATTTTTCCAGTTTACAGTATTAATGATTCAACCATTCTTCTGTCATAACACTGATACCATTTTTTATCATAAAAGATAATTTAGTATAATCATATTGCATGAAGAGAGATATATTTTACAGGCTGTGGACATGCAGAAGATGACAGCTCTCCACATGGCTGCCACCCACAATCAGGTGGAGATCACCAAGCTACTGATTGATGCTGGGGCACCCCTTCGTTGTCAGGACGATGAAGACTCCACCCCTCTCCACTGCTGCTGTAGCGAGGGAAATATTGATATTGTTAAACTTCTTTTCGAAGCAGGAACTCGGCAGGATGGCTGGGTTACCATCTCTAATGTAAGTTTTGTTCTATATTAAATATCACTGAACAAAAATATTTTTGAAGACCTTCACTGATGTTGTATCTATAGTGTTACCAAGTGATTTGAAAAAAAGTAATAACTTGGAAAATTTAACAGAAAATCCTGTATAAAATGTAGATGTCTGTCTGTAGATGGTGACTGACAGAGACTGCGACCAGAGCACCTGTCTACATATGGCCGTGGAGAATGGTCACTATGATGTGGTCAAACTCTGTCTGGAGAAACGAGCAGATGTGAACACACCTGCATCTCACTACATGAACCCCATCCATCTGGCATCAAAGGCTGGTGACATTAAGTGTGTTAAACTGTTGGTGGAGCATCACGCTCGGATAGACGCCCTCAATGATGAACAGGCCACTCCCCTTCACATTGCATGTGCTTTCAACCACCTGGAGGTAGTCGAGTACCTAATAGAGAGGTGAGTCTTTTTCACATCAAGACTTGTTATGTATTTTCTGTGGTGTAACTATCAAGTCATTGATTTGGGGGGCAGTTTTCTGCTACCCTCCACAGAGATGTCTGCCATTTTGACTGTACAAGATTTTCCTGTCTCATCTGAGACTTGAGACCAAGTCTGTCAATGATTTGATTACTTCATGGGGACACCTATTGTTACACATGTCAGAATAGCCTTTTGTGTCCCCATTTCAAATTTATGTTTTATCTTTAGAACCTCTAAACAGATAAGGTTTATATATACCCCATAGTATTCAGGTCTTGGAGAAAGTTTCTGGTTTATAGTTAAAGTTTCATTAGGACTTTTTGAAGCATCTAGGCTCGGATTTACCAGAAAGAAGTATCACATTGTGATACATGATTTAAAGGTTTTCCAGGGTACTGATGTATCCTAGACTTGGATGATGATCAGTTCTAATAACTGATAGGAGTTATCTCCCTGTACAGATCTATATTTGTCTATAATTAACTTTGTTTCCACACATAGAGGGGCCAATCTGGAGAAGAAAGACAAGGACAACTACACTCCACTGCTCATGGCTTCAGCTTACGGTCACGCAGACATCATCAAACATTTACTTAGAAAGCGTGTTGACTATGAGGCTGTGGAAAAGAATGACAAAACCGCAATTTTCTTAGCTTCAGAGGAGGACAACTTGGATGCCCTCAAGGTATGGTATCCAGCTAGACTATAGAGTATGATGTCCAGCTAGACACTTGAACAATAAGTTAAAATATGATATCCAGCTGGACAATTTAAGTATGAGTTTTAGCCTACCATCATCAGATGATTGGTAATTCAATAATCTATTAATAATGCTTGTTATCGCTTTTTCTTGAGAAGTACTGGATGGATCTCTCCCAAATATCTTGTGTAAGTTCGCCATGGTTTCTAGTTGTACCCATTTGATTTTAGAACTGACGAAACACCCCAAAATTCCCAGTAGGTGGCCAGTTTGGATTTTGACTTTGCGAGTTTGTTTTCACTTTTTCTTGAAAAATACCAGATACAGGAATACAAAAACCCAAAAACTGTCAGTAGGTGGCCACTTTCTTGAGAAATACCAGATGGATCTTTCTCAGATATGATTAGGTCCTTTTGATCCTTAGTTTTTGCCTGTTTGATTTGAGAATGATCAGAATAACAAAATAGCCAACAACCAGACATCTTTGATTTTGACAATCAAAGTTGGTTTTTGCTACTTTGTGAAAAACACTGGATAGATCTTTCTCAAATTTCATATGCATATTCTTCTTGATTCCTAATTGTGCGTGTTTGATTGGAAAACAAGAAATTGCTTACAGGCTACCAGCTTTGATTTGGCAGTCAATAATTATTGTCATTATTTCATTAGAACAAGATCACAGGTGGGCACCAAGATCTCTTAGGGATCTTAGGCTTCGTATTATAACCCTTTCTTAATTTGAAAAGTTATAATATCAATTTCTCAATTTATTTAAACGCTGTGAAGAATGATTCCATTAAATCTTAGTCCAATATTATAAGTACTGCTGGCAGAGTTTGATAATACTTGTAGGCTCAGTAAGATATTTTAAGTACTGCTAGCAGAGTTTGATAATACTTGCAGGCTCAGTAAGATATTTTAAGTACTGCTAGCAGAGTTTGATAATACTTGCAGGCTCAGTAAGATATTTTAAGTACTGCTAGCAGAGCATGTTAATACTTGCAGGCTCAGTAAGATATTTTAAGTACTGTTAGCAGAGCATGTTAATACTTGTAGGCTCTCCTGGCTGTTGGACGTGTACGAAGACTGGTGAATGTGGGAGATAGGTATGATAACACGCCACTTCATATTGCCGCAGAGAAAGGCTACCTCAGTATTGTCAAGGTAAGGATTTACATTTAGTTACCATGTCAACCTATACAGCACTCTATACATTTGCTCTTACGTAAACACATAGTGAGTGTGCTAAATAAAACTATTCATGTGGGAAAGTTTCCATGTCAAATGTGCAGATACTCATATTGGTAGAAAAAAACCCAGTTTGAATTAAAATATAACAACATAAGTTTCAGCCACATTTATTTGAGACTTGCTCTTGGGTCTATGAGAAGCTAGGAGTTAAATGTCTTTTAATGTTGTGTATGTAGGATCTGTGAAGTAAGCAAAATTTTCATGAACTGGCATTAGTACATATATCCTCATTCCCAAGAAAAAATGTTTCAAGTTGAATATGTTCAGTGGTTAGAAACCAAATCAAACACAATTATTAGGTTGAATATGGTAATATTTATACAGTGATCAGAAGAAGACTAAATGGTGTTATGTTGTAATGGTGAAGTTACTATAACAGTTTTTGTGATCAGATAAAAACAGTTAGTTTAGAACCACAGAGCAGTATAACATCAACAAAAGAAATTGAAATAAATCATGGCAAAAGTTTTGATAATATAATTTATATTTGAATGAAAATAACGAGAAGTTAGGTTGTAAATGGCCAAGCATTAAATGTACATTCATGTTAAAACAAAGTGATGAAATACTGAACAGTGTAGCCCCAAATTTATAGACATGTGGAATACAGTGGCCCTAACAGTGTGTTGTGTTGTGTAGTGTCTTCTAGAAAACAAGGTGGATGTTGATGCCAAGAATGAAGAGGAACAGACACCCTTACATTTGGCAGCTAAAGCAGGCAGAACCAAGTGAGTGACCTTCTATCCCCAAAAGTTCTCCTGTATATCATATTTAGCTCACCTGGCCCAAATCTTTGAAATACCCAACCTGTAGGCATATATACCACTGTTGGTCTTTAAGGTCCAAGTGAGCAATACAGGCCCTATGGGCCTCTTGTTATTGGTAAAAGAGTTGATAACTTTTAGTTGGTAGGTAGAGGGTATCAACCAAAGGGTCAGCATAACAGTAAAACATACAATGTTAGATATCAGGAAAATTGCACGAGTACACAAAAATTTACATGTATACACAAAAATTTACATGTATACACAAAAAATTACATGTATACACAAAAAAATGCATGAGTACACAAAAAATTACACGAGTACACAAAAAATTACATGTATACACAAAAAAATGCATGAGTACACAAAAAATTACACGAGTACACAAAAAATTACATGTATACACAAAAAATTACATGTATACACAAAAAATTGCACGAGTACACAAAAAATTACATGTATACACAAAAAAAATTACATGTATACACAAAAAATTACATGAGTACACAAAAAATTTAATGTATACACAAAAAATTACACGAGTACACAAAAAATTACATGAGTACACAAAAAATTACATGTATACACAAAAAATTACATGAGTACACAAAAAATTACCTGTATACACAAAAAATTACATGTATACACGAAAAATTAAATTACACGAGTATACAAAAAATTACACAAGTATACTCATAGACAATACTAATATTTTATGGTTAATTGAGTGTAATAGGTAGATATAAATTATTCGTGGGTATAAGATATTGTAGCAGGTTATGTTTTGTGATGTATATGTACTTATAGTAAAAATAGTAGTTATAAGATTACTAACAAAATTGCTTCATATCTAGAAGTGAAATTAGTCGGCCAGTATACCAAGGTACCAACTTCATGGTGGTGCTTGATTTTGTTGTGATTGAAAAACACTTATTATAAATAACTGTTTAATATTTCAAATGTTTTTAGAATAGAAATAAAGAGCTCTTGTGTTGTTATGGAAGAAAACTATAAGAATTAATGTTTGTTTTTATCCAGTATTGTCCGTGAACTGGTTTTGAGAGATCATTCTTCTGTGAATGATGAAGATGAGGACTCAAACACAGCACTACACTTGGCAGCAGAGTGTGGCCATGCTAAAGTAGCTGGTGTACTGTTAGATAATGGAGCTGATGTGGCAGCTAGGTAAGTAGTCCTTAAGCTAGGGGTGATGGAGTGATGGAGGGGAATTTTGAGACAACTTTTAAAGAAAGAATCAAAATCTGGATCGTGTGGATGTGAAAATATTCACTTTCATAATGAGATTCTCTCTGACAATAAAAGGACTCTTGTCTGTCATTTTATTAGAATTTCATTTCCACCTAAAGCCATATAACTCTAGCTAAGATTTTCACAAAAATTGGACGACCGATATTGGAGAGTCAAACTCAATTGGGAATTTTAAAAAAATCTGCAGACAGAACTTCCATTTTACCTAGACTTTCTACCATAGATTTGAAAACAGGTATTCAGTTTTATTTCATGGGTATGCTTCTTAACAAAGCCATCAGTTAAATTTTCCTACATCTCGTTGTTTACCAGTGGAAGCATTCATGTCACTGATACATCTAGCCTTGGATGTACCTTAATATTGTTTGTTTTCATACAAGAGGCAGTTTAAGATTAAACGTCATGTATTCACATTTTCCTTTTGTAAGCATGATGTATTCACATTTTAGTCCTGTAGACATTGTGTATTCATATTGACTCCTGTAAATGTTATGTATTCACATTTTAGTCCTGTAGACATTGTGTATTCATATTGACTCCTGTAAATGTTATGTATTCACATTTTAGTCCTGTAGACATTGTGTATTCATATTGACTCCTGTAAATGTTATGTATTCACATTTTAGTCCTGTAGACATTGTGTATTCATATTGACTCCTGTAAATGTTATGTATTCAGATTTTAGTCCTGTAGACATTGTGTAAGCATTGATTCCAGTAAATGTTGTGTATTCATGACTTCAGAAACTGTAATCTGTGGACACCACTAGACTCGGCAGCTGCCAAAGGTTGGGTGAAGACCTGTAAAGTTTTATTGGAAGCTGATGCCCCAATCAATCCCATGGACAAAACCAAGGTATCTAGTCAAGTATAAATGTAACAAAGTTTTGATGAAATAATGAAAAAAGTTAACATCATATTTGGATCATTGAGGTGAAAGTGATTAAAATGTCTTATTGAATTCAACATGATTGACTGTTGGTTACAGACAACACCTCTACATCTTGCTGCCCGCTATGGACATTCTGGAGTGGTGGAACTGCTGATTCAGTGGAAGGCCAATATCCAGCAAAATGACTCAAACAGTGACAATTGCCTTGACTTGGCTATCGACAACAATCATCCGTATGTACAGGATTTAATATTAGGGTTAATTGGGAAGTCTGTAGAGGTCGTTGGTAAGGTGGCTGAGAGAGAAACATTGGAGGGGAGTGGGCGGGGTGGGGGTGGGGGGTCGCTGCTTATAAACATGTTAATAACCAAAGATTTAGATTGATCAATTATCTTAATCTAATGTTTCTCTGGTGATGATTAATGTTCAAATTCAAATATCCTTGTGATTTTGTTTTCAACTATTATTAATTAACAAAAACTTCCCTCCGGGTCATTGATATCAAGGTTACTTAACTTTGGCTAATCATGTATATCTTGTATATAAGTCACAGTTATAAAGATGTGCCCCTTACTATGTATATTTAATCACTTTGCAGAGAAGTGGCCCTGACAATGTATATTTGATCACTTTACAGGGATGTGGCTCTGACAATGTACATTTAATCACTTAACAGAGATGAGGCCCTGACAATGTATATTTGATTACTATTACAGGGACATGGCCCTAACAATGTATATTTAATTACTATTACAGGGACGTGGCCCTAACAATGTATATTTGATTACTATTACAAGGACGTGGCCCTAACAATGTATATTTAATTACTATTACAGGGATGTGGCTCTAACCATTATTAACTCAGAAATGTGGGAAGATGCTCTAAGAAATGAGACTTCAGAGCTTGGTACAGATGTGAAGAGCACACCAATGAGAAAACTAATTAAGAAAATGCCAGGTGAGATATGGAATTAAAGTATCTGCATACCTTACATGAGTATGTGGAGAAATGTCACCATACACTGAGATCTACCTCATCCCTACAGGGAAGTGATTTAGATTGTATGTCCTAGTACCTTGTAGTATACCCAAGTTCATTTATCAATTTTGTTATGAGGTGATTTATATGTGATTGAAAAAGTAAAGCTGAAAGGATTATTCCTCCTACAGGCAAAGATCTGTTCAAAGGTAAAGTTCAGCTTGTAGATGTCAGAGATCCAACTGTATCAGTTCTAAGCTTGACTGATGGTCTTACTGTGCTGGTGATAGTTCCTGTCCAGTGAGTAGCTGCATCTGTCAGCTCTGCCTGGACATCAGTCCATATCTAGTACATATGTTTATTACAGAACATTTCTGTGTAATTTGTATCATTCCAACCAAGATATCTGTATATGACTATCTTTATATTATAACATTTCCACTCTCCCATGATATAAATCAAATGGGAGTATACCAAAGAACACCAATCATTCAGTCGTCTAGGTGAAATGTCCACCAAAAAGTGATCATGGCTGTAGATGTAAACGTAATATTAATGTTCTGTGTTGCATTCGCCAACAGATCCTTACTACGCCAAATTCTAGTATGGAGTCTGCATATTACCATTTACAATGATTTGGTTGAATTAGAAATTGATAATTGATGTCTCTTTGGTAAACAAAACTGGCCACCAGTCATTTTCACTATAGTGTCAATATACAGTGTACTAACATATCTGTAGTTGTTGGACTTCAGAAAGACCCGCACAAAAAATCAGTAATTCTAAAAAAAAGTATCAAATTATTATTAAACAAATTTATTGTCAAACATGTAATTTTGCCACAAAATTATTATTATTGCCAAAAAATACTTAATTGGAAAGTTTGTCAACTTTGTAAAATAATGTAATTATAAAAAAGATTGTGAGAGTTTAAACTTTTATATCATTAAACAAGTCAAATTTATGACTATTTCATACAATTGTTATTTATGATGACACAAGGAACTTTGTTATTACGACTGTTCTCAGATAAGGACTTGCTGATGATGTCAGTGTCTGGTTAAGTGGGAAATTTAAACAGCGTGTTCATGGTTTTTGTTTTGTTTTGATTTTTTTTATAGATAATTGAGGACAGAAATATAAATAACGGGTGCCATGAATTTTTATCTTCCACTCAGATTAGCTTCATATCCACTGTATGCTCCATTTTGTAACAGATTGTTGTTTAATTGTCTACACTAGACACATATCCACTGTATGCCCAGTTTGGTAACAGATTGTTGTTTAATTGTCTACACTAGACACATATCCACTGTATACCCAGTTTGGTAACAGATTGTTGTTTAATTGTCTACACTAGACACATATCCACTGTATGCCCAGTTTGGTAACAGATTGTTGTTTAATTGTCTACACTAGACACATATCCACTGTATGCCCAGTTTGGTAACAGATTGTTGTTTAATTGTCTACACTAGACACATATCCACTGTATGCCCAGTTTGGTAACAGATTGTTGTTTAATTGTCTACACTAGACACATATCCACTGTATGCCCAGTTTGGTAACAGATTGTTGTTTAATTGTCTACACTAGACACATATCCACTGTATGCCCAGTTTGGTAACAGATTGTTGTTTAATTGTCTACACTAGACACATATCCACTGTATGCCCAGTTTGGTAACAGATTGTTGTTTAATTGTCTACACTAGACACATATCCACTGTATGCCCAGTTTGGTAACAGATTGTTGTTTAATTGTCTACACTAGACACATATCCACTGTATGCCCAGTTTGGTAACAGATTGTTGTTTATTTGTCTACACTAGACACATATCCACTGTATGCCCAGTTTGGTAACAGATTGTTGTTTAATTGTCTACACTAGACACATATCCACTGTATGCCCAGTTTGGTAACAGATTGTTGTTTAATTGTCTACACTAGACACATATCCACTGTATGCCCAGTTTGGTAACAGATTGTTGTTTAATTGTCTACACTAGACACATATCCACTGTATACCCAGTTTGGTAACAGATTGTTGTTTAATTGTCTACACTAGACACATATCCACTGTATGCCCAGTTTGGTAACAGATTGTTGTTTAATTGTCTACACTAGACACATATCCACTGTATGCCCAGTTTGGTAACAGATTGTTGTTTAATTGTCTACACTAGACACATATCCACTGTATGCCCAGTTTGGTAACAGATTGTTGTTTAATTGTCTACACTAGACACATATCCACTGTATGCCCAGTTTGGTAACAGATTGTTGTTTAATTGTCTACACTAGACACATATCCACTGTATGCCCAGTTTGGTAACAGATTGTTGTTTAATTGTCTACACTAGAGATGTATCAGTATGTGTTGTATTTCACAGATGTTGCTGAAGTTGTATTTAACAAGTGTATGACTGACAACAAGAAAAGTTTCGAACACCGTGACTATAAAGTCACATTTAATTACGAGTTTCTGGACGATGTTTACTCGCTGGCGACGTGGCGGGAGACTGGACCGAGTGAAAGTGGTGGATCATCTGATGGTAAGTATAAACAACAATTAACAGACTTGGTCAAAAATTCCTTGTTAAACAATCTCGTAATGTATCTGAGAACAATACATTTGTATCCAATCACAAATAGAAAACTTCTTTTTTTCCTGCATAAAACAATTTTTGTTCAATGTCATATTCACTTTAAAAATGTAAAAACAAATATTTTTAGCTCTAAAACCAAACTTTACCCTGTTTTTTTAATTTTTGCCTCGTTAGCTGATGAGGCAAAATTAAAACTACAGCAAGGGTTTTTCTTACATTTGACCTTTATCTTTGAAAAAGTGATGACATTTGACCTTTACCCCTGACATGTTGACGACATGTAAATTTTATCCCTGAGATGTTGGTGACATTAGACATTTACTGTCAAAACACTGAAAACATCAGATTTTTACATCTGAGACATTAACCACATCTAATTTTTATCATTGATGACATTTGACCTTTACCCCCTGAGGCACATGTATTAATGACATGTAACCTTCACCCTACAGGGAGTGTATACAATGAGGACTTTACCCTGTCCTCCTCAGCCAAACCCTACACAACTGACTCCAGTGAGATGAAGAAGAACCACCCACTCATGATAATGGTAAGTTTACGCAGCATTGATGGTCTAATTGTTCTTCCATTGAAGTGTTTCTTGTATAGAATGAATGAACAGATTTTATTTAATTTGGTGAAGGAATGGATGGTGTAAGGAATCTACTGTAAATGGAAGGAGTGGCCTCTCTAGGACAGGAAAACCTTTCTGTACAGGAAATTCATTTTTGATCTTTAAAAGTCTCTCTCCTTCATTACCACAAAGAGAATTTTTAATGTATAGAATGTGTGTTTCCTGTCTGCTAAGGGGTGAAACTCAGTAGGGAAATAGCTGTAACCGCCATGTGTCAACAAAGCAATAGTAACCTTTTCTGAAGATGAAAAGTCGTTTTAGTGTATAAAAGGATGGTGCTGAATTGTGGGTGCATCCTCATCCCTGGATGTGAGATCCTGGAAATGGAACGCCTCTTATCTTATCATGCCACATCATTAAAAATGTATGTACTATAAATATTGTTTGTGACATTATGTGAATTTCATCATGATACC
The DNA here is from genome assembly GCF_031769215.1 of Ylistrum balloti. Lineage (NCBI taxonomy): Eukaryota > Metazoa > Mollusca > Bivalvia > Pectinida > Pectinidae > Ylistrum > Ylistrum balloti. Next base: position 69,704 of record NW_026783002.1, read on the forward strand.
TGTTTCCTAGGTGACATCCAAGCGAGAAGACCTTCTGGCCCATCCACTGGTAACTTCCCTTCTCCGACACAAGTGGAACAGCTTTGGTCGTGTATTCTACTATATCAACTTTGCTATTTATGCTGTGTTCCTAACCTTCCTGACTGGCTATATCCTGGCCAGCAATGCTCCATTCACCTACAGGTATGATCCACTCGTACTTGTACTGATACATAGTTACCTCCCCTTTATAATAGTCTCTCAGCTTTATACAGTTAATTGCCCTCCTTTATGATAGACTGAAGGATTTCTACAATTAGTTTCCCATTTTTATGATGGACTCTTAGAGTAATATCCCCTCCATACAATTATACTGACATATGTTTACAGTTACTTCCCCTCCTGAATAAGCTTGTGAACTTCTTGTGTTTAGCCATCAACAGAAGAAAGGAGCTCTTGTTGTTTGTTTGTGATGTATATTTATAAAGAAACAAGAACTACAGTTGAAACTTCTTGTCTCGAAATTGCTTAAGTTGAAATTTGGTTTGAGTCGAAATAATTTCTTCTAGTCACAAAATTTTTTCATTCTATTTCTTTGTAATTTTAGTTCGGACGACTCAAATTTATTGAGTCAAAATTTCATTTGAGTCGAAGCTTTTTTTCAGTCCCTTCAATTGTAAAGCGAGGAAAAAGTCATTCAATGTCTCAAAATCAATTTTTGTCAAAACATCGACACATTATCTGATGAAATCAGTCGATACACACGAGTAGAAAATTGCCTTTACACAACACATGCTTAATTATGGTGTATCGGTCCATCGTATACATATCTCTGGCAATTAATCACCAGTTTAATTATCCAGTTAAAAGACAAGACAAGAAAACATTTAGCTTGGTCGAATGCATCTTTAGAAAAGACCAAAACAAAACTGTCAAACCAGTACAAACCTTTTCTAATGAAAATTGCCCACAATTCCAAGGGAACTAGTTTTTGAACTTGTTTACTATGTGATTGGGCACTTTGCTAGATTTAGCACTTGGACAATGCAGTGCTGATAGTGTTTTGTTCGCTGTCCTTGTGTTACGTTGAAGTTCAAAAGATTAATAGTAGTCAAATTAAATTGTCCTTTATAAACACCAGAGTATAATGGAGTATAGTTGATCATCAAAGAGTTGTCTGTTTACTTACAGTACTACCGGCAATGTCTCCTGTGAACTTGTGGCTAGCAGCACGACTCCGGTACACCGACAACACATATTTGCTAAAATTGGAAAATATGTCATCATAGCTTTAGCAGCATGGAATCTTCTTCGTGAGGTAGGTGGTGTCTTTGTGAGGTACATGGTGTCTTTGTTAAGTTTGTGATGTCTTCATGAGGTAGGTGATGTCTTTGTGAGGTATGTGGTGTCTTTGTGAGGTACATAGTGTCTTTGTGAGGTATGGTGTGTCTTTGTGATGTTAGTAGTTTTTATATGAGATTGTGTTTGTGTGTGAGGTACATGATGTCTTTGTTAAGTTTGTGATGTCTTTGTGAGGTATGTGGTGTATTTGCAAGTTTGTGATATCTTTGTGAGGCACATGGTGTCTTTGTGAGGTACATAGTGTCTTTGTGAGGTACATGGTGTCTTTGTGAGGTACATAGTGTCTTTGTGAGGTGCATGGTGTCTTTGTGAGGTACATAGTGTCTTTGTGAGGTACATGGTGTCTTTGTGAGGTACATGGTGTCTCTTTGTGAGGTACTTGGTATCTTTGTGAGGTACATGGTGTCTTTGTGAGGTACATCGTGTCTTTGTGAGGTACATGGTGTCTCTTTGTGAAGTACTTGGTGTCTTTGTGAGGTACATGGTGTCTTTGTGAGGTACATGGTGTCTCTTTGTGAGGTACATGGTGTCTTTGTGAGGTACATGGTGTCTTTGTGAGGTACATGGTGTCTTTGTGAGGTACATGGTGTCTCTTTGTGAGGAACATGGTGTCTTTGTGAGGTACATAGTGTCTTTGTGAGGTGCATATTGTCTTTGTGAGGTACATGGTGTCTTTGTGAGGTACATGGTGTCTTTGTGAGGTACATGGTGTCTTTGTGAGGTACATGGTGTCTCTTTGTGAGGAACATGGTGTCTTTGTGAGGTACATAGTGTCTTTGTGAGGTGCATGGTGTCTTTGTGAGGTACATGGTGTCTTTGTGAGGTACATGGTGTCTCTTTGTGAGGTACATAGTGTCTTTGTGAGGTGCATGGTGTCTTTGTGAGGTATATAGTGTCTTTGTGAGGTACATGGTGTCTTTGTGAGGTACATGGTGTCTTTGTGAGGTACATGGTGTCTCTTTGTGAGGTACATGGTGTCTTTGTGAGGTACATAGTGTCTTTGTGAGGTGCATGGTGTCTTTGTGAGGTACATGGTGTCTTTGTGAGGTACATGGTGTCTCTTTGTGAGGTACATAGTGTCTTTGTGAGGTGCATGGTGTCTTTGTGAGGTATATAGTGTCTTTGTGAGGTACATGGTGTCTTTGTGAGGTACATGGTGTCTTTGTGAGGTACATGGTTTCTCTTTGTGAGGAACATGGTGTCTTTGTGAGGTACATAGTGTCTTTGTGAGGTGCATGGTGTCTTTGTGAGGTACATGGTGTCTTTGTGAGGTACATGGTGTCTCTTTGTGAGGTACATAGTGTCTTTGTGAGGTGCATGGTGTCTTTGTGAGGTATATAGTGTCTTTGTGAGGTACATGGTGTCTTTGTGAGGTACATGGTGTCTTTGTGAGGTACATGGTTTCTCTTTGTGAGGAACATGGTGTCTTTGTGAGGTACATAGTGTCTTTGTGAGGTGCATGGTGTCTTTGTGAGGTACATGGTGTCTTTGTGAGGTACATGGTGTCTCTTTGTGAGGTACTTGGTGTCTTTGTGAGGTACATAGTGTCTTTGTGAGGTACATGGTGTCTTTGTGAGGTACATAGTGTCTTTGTGAGGTGCATGGTGTCTTTGTGAGGTACTTGGTGTCTTTGTGAGGTACATGGTGTCTTTGTGAGGTGCATGGTGTCTTTGTGAGGTACATGGTGTCTCTTTATGAGGAACATAGTGTCTTTGTGAGGTGTATTGTGTCTTTGTTAGTTTGTGATATATTTGTAAGGCACATGGTGTCTTTGTGAGATACATGGTGTCTTTAGGTTTGTGATAATATTTGTAAAGTTTGTGATTGCTGGGAAAGTTTGGTATGTCTGCTTTACATAAGGGAGGTTGTTCATACCATAATGTACTAGCTATAATTTGATCACTGCAACAAGTGCTGGGATACAGTTGTAGGAGTATGTTAGGGGCTTTAATCTTTAATGATAGCTTTTCTTGTATCTGATGACATGAAGTTCTTTTTGATGATTAAAAAATGTTTTTTTTTGTCATCGACAGTTGCTACAGATATACCAGGCCAAACTGCAGTATCTGGGATGGGAGAACCTCATCGAGTGGCTTACCTATGTGTTCGCGCTCCTGCTTGTTATCGACTTCCAGGAATGCCAGAGAGATACAGGCTTCAGATATGTGAGTAAAATTTATTTCTTGTACACCATCTCTTTGGTTGTTTTGGGACAGTAACTGGTGGTGACCATCATACAACATTTTTATTGTCAGTAATCTGTAATTACTTTTGTTCTACAGGACTGGCAGTGGTCCCTGGGAGCCATCGCAGTATTTTTAGCCTGGATTGACCTGGTTCTTTTCCTCCAGAAGTTCCCACGGTTTGGTATCTACGTTGTCATGTTCAAGGACATCCTAAACACCTTCATCCAATTCTTCCTCGTCTTCTTTCTCTTCATCGTTGCCTTTGCCCTTGGCTTCTATACTGTACTTCAAAACCAGGTACCTTGTGATATCATATGGTGATTGTAAACTCTTGGTTACATAATTCATTATCTAGGAGATTGAGTGACATGAATCAGTAGGATATTAATGAGGAAGAAAAGATTCTCAACCATTCTAATGTTTATATAATTGTGCTACTTTGTCGTCTTCAGAGATATAGAATAAACGGTTTACACTTTGGATGTCTTTGCTGTATTTAATATTCTTAACCATCTCTCCATATTAGTTATTTTATAATCTTGTCTACCTCTAGGTACCCTTCAAGACGTTTGGACAGGCTTTAATGAAGACCTCTGTGATGATGATTGGTGAATTTGAGTTTGATTCCATTTTCAATGGAAACCATGCCGATCACACCGAGAAAGTTTACCAGGATACAGTGACCTACATTTTGTTTGTTGTATTCATGATCATCATGTCCATCATCATCATGAACTTACTGGTGAGTAGCCTACCCTGTAATCTGACAGAATATCTGACCTTTGGTATTTTAACATTGTAGTTCAGTTTGACTCAATATCTGACCTTTGGTATTTTAACATTGTAGTTCAGTTTGACTCAATATCTGACCTTTGGTATTTTAACATTGTAGGTCAGTTTGACTCAATATCTGACCTTTGGTATTTTAACATTGTAGGTCAGTTTGACTAAATATCTGACCTTTGGTATTTTAATTTAGTTGGTCAGTTTAGTGGAATGTCTGACCTTTGGTATTTTAACACTTAAGGTTGGTTTGACTGGATATTTGACTTTTGATGTTTTAACACTGTCAGTCATTTGATTAGATATCCTTTGATTTCTTGTCGACTAAATAGTGAGTTTAGATAGATATTTATTGATCTTTGAATATTGTAGGTTGGTTTGGCTGTAGATGATATCAAGGCAGTACAGGAACAGGCTGCACTCAAGAGGATGGCTATGCAGGTACGTAATTCCTTGGCCAAATCTTACGCTCAACTGACTGAGCGAAAGAGAAATTCTCTCTTTTTGGCTGAGCAGTATGTTACAACAGTTACTACTATATAGTATTAGAGTTACATTGAGTTTTAACCAGATTCATGAGATGATAGGATTACGTTTAATAGCATGCCATACATTATCACTTGAATGAACTTTTTAAATAGAGTAATTAACATGTTATTGTTGTCCCAACATTATCTATACTGATGGTGGTGTTGCTCTGTACATGGTAAGGATGTGTAACACAAAATGATTCAAACACATCACATGACAATACTGAATAATGAATGCGTGACCTCTAAAACTCTAAAACTAGCTCTTCAACTATAACACTGTTCTGTTGTGTTGATGTCTCTCCTATTAGCTCTATGGTGAGCTTATACTTGTCCTTTGACTTCAGTTTTTGAAGTATTTCTGTAGCTCTACATTTTGTTTTGCACCTTGCCTATTTTACATAGTAATTCTAACTCATTTATCTGGGATCTAGGAGTCATACTGAACCATTTATCTGGGGTCTAGGAGTCCAACTTAACCATTTATCTCTGGTCTAGGAGTCTTATTGAACCATTTATCTGGGGTCTAGGAGGCCTACTGAACCATTTATCTGGGATCTAGGAGTCCTACTGAACCATTTATCTCTGGTCTAGGAGTCCTATTGAACCATTTATCTCTGGTCCAAGGAGCCATGTATGTTTAACTGTATATTTATATTAAATGTATGCTGTAATTTAGAAGTCTTCCCAGGAAAAAAGTGATTCTGTTTCATTGGTTATACTGTGTTTAAATAAAATCAAACCTTAATTTAGTTTAATTTTATATGGTTGGTACCGCTGAATTTTACAATCACTGATTGCTCTTGTTTTAGGTTGAACTTGCGCTTGACGTGGAGAGAATTGTTCCGGAATTCATACGAGGTAATTGTCACAAAAAAGCAGACAATCCGT